>NC_056731.1:1560319425-1560619425 GCF_019279795.1 Protopterus annectens | reverse complement strand
TTTACAGTAGTCATATTCATACGGTTTATGTGTATATTTTATGGTTCATTCATATTACTACGTGTCTGCAGTTCTGTTATTTTATTGGCACAATCCGTAGGACAAATATATGTAGCTTACACAGTCAGACATTTGGAAAACATTTTATGTTGGTTCATGTTTCATATATGTACATATATTTCCATTTTCCGATGAAGACTGTACCTTTTAAGCAATGTCTGTTGTCCTCACTGTGTGGGATGTGTAACCCAAGTAAGGTTTGTTCGCTTGTCTGCCTTTAAGGCATGTAATTAGTACCTAGCACATCTAATGTACCAACCAATTAATGCTTGTAAATGTAGTAGGTTGGACTACATTGTATGTAGTCTGAATAAGTCTGCTTATGAAGCAGGCGGGGCTCCCAAAAGACTATGGTGACTGCCTTTAATTCTTACTGTGCTCTGATTGGTCACTGACGGTCCCTACAGTTGCTTTGCTTTGGACTTCATCGGCTGGTTGTCTGTGTTTCTTGTATTGGGAATCTCAACTGTAGACCGCATGTGTATGAGTTGTGTAATGGCTTACTACGGCAGTGTAATTCCACCGGGTTTGCATTTATGTGTGCCATCTTAGTCATACGCTTGTCCATCCATGTGAATTGCCTACTATACACTGGTATGGGGCTGTACACATTTCACACCTGCATTTTGCATTCCCCGGAGTATGGTGAGCAGTCTTAGCGGAGAGTGGATGTACACGCCCCCCCCACGGGCGGACAAAGGATTGCCTGAAACAACACCGAGGCCAGATTCTACATACCTCGGCTCCCTTCACTGCAACAGTGGCGAGTACCCACTACGCAGCCTTCATGTGAGCTGCAGGGGATGTGGGCAGCTGTATGGACCCATACCCTGGGTATTTCTGTGCATGTGTGCTGCAGTTCATGGACAGCTATCATCAACATTGAACACGCTTGGGGTTTTTACCTGTGGGGGGTGCGACAATTAGATCACATGAGTAATGCAGGAAGCTAGCAGGCATTCTCTGAACAGAATTTTTGGGTCCTACAATGGATATACAGTGCATATGTCAAGTTAGATGTTGCTGGACTGTGTCCACCTGCCCAGTGCTTTTCACTGCTGGTGTATGTTCCCCCAAACGGATGTCTGTTTGACTACCCATTCCACATGGTGCTACATAACCGGCTGCGTTAGTACTGTGAACAAATGACATACATCCAAAGATGGTGGTTACCAACTGCTTCATATAAACCTCAGACATCCCAATGGGACATATCCGTCACTATATTTCCAATATAACACCACCAGAACATGTTGCTTACCTATGCATTCATGTAACCATGTTGTCTTCGTAGGTGGGAATGCCATAGTTTACACATCCAACGTGACGTTGTGTGTATGTCATTAGTATGTGTTCCACAGGTCGCACATCTGTTCCGCTGTACGGAAGGTGCTCCTCAGTCTGTTGCTGGCAGACTGAGTGCTGTACCCCGGGGTTGGCACGGGGTCCGGGTCTGTATGTGGAATGTCAACTGTAGTCCCTATGTGTATTTCCTGTGTTTCCACGCTATGTCATTTACCCGGGGTTTGCAGTTGTGGGTGCCATCCTGGCCCTACGGGTGTCCATCCATGACAATTGCCTACTGGACACTAGTATAGGGCTGTACACATTCCACACCTACATTTAGCATTCTCCGGAGTATGGTTTGCATTATTAGCGGAGAGTAAGGCAGGTGCACAAATCCCCCCCCAGGGCGGGGAAAAAGGATTGCCTCGAAACAACACCGAGCACAGAGTCTACATACCCAGAATCCCTTGACCCAACAATTAGTACCCATTACACATCCGTCATTTTGCGGGTGTGATGTGGATGCAGTTCTATGGACCCGGTACCCTGGGTATTTCTGTGCATCTGTGCTGCATTACATGGAAGCTATCAGCAACATTAAACACGCTTTGCATATGTGTACCTGTGACTACAATGAGTTCCGTTAGGTGATTAAATAAGGGGAAGAGCTGTCTTTAGACAAATTTTTTGGGGCCTACAATGGACACCACTGTGCATATGTAAAGTGTAGAGCTTGTCCCGTGTCCTTGTGAGCATTGGATTTCACTGATACTGTGTGTTCAGGAATCGCGGGTGTCTGTTTGACTACCCATTCCACATGGTGCTACATAACCAGCTGATTTAGTACTGTGAACAATTGACATACATCCAAAGATGCTGGTTACCAACTGCTTCATATAAAGCGCAGACATCCCAATGGTATATATACGACACTGTACTTCCAATATAACACCACCGAACATGTTGCTTACCTATGCATTCATTTAACCATGTTGTCTTCATAGGTGGGAATGCCATAGCTTACATATCCTAACCCTTGTGTGTGCCATTAGTATGTGTTCCACAGGTCGCATCTGTTCCGCTGTAGGGGTGCTCCTCAGTCTGTTGCTGGCAGACTGAGTGCTGTACGCCGGTGTTGGCACGGGGTCCGGCTCTGTATGTGCAATGTCCACTGTGGTCTCTATGTGTTTTTACTGTGTCATGCCTTACCCGGGTATGTCATTTACCCCGGGGTTTTCAGTTGTGGGTGCCATCCTGGCCCCAAAGGGTGTCCATCCATGACAATTGCCTACTGGACACTAGTATAGGGCTGTACACATTCCACACCTACATTTAGCATTCTCCGGAGTATGGTTTGCATTATTAGCGGGAGTAAGGCAGGTGCTACCACATCCCTCCCACAGGGCGGAGGAAGGATTGCCTGGCAACACCGAGCACAGAGTCTACATACCCAGAATCCCTTGACCGCGACAATTGAAATACCCATTACACATCCGTCTGTGGGGAAATGTGATGTGGGATGCTATGGACCCGGTACCCTGGGTATTTCTGTGCATCTGTGCTGCATTACATGGACAGCTATCAGCAACATTAAACACGTTTGTGGTGCATATGTGTACCTGTGACGTCAATGAGTTCACTTAAGTGTTGAAAGAATGCGGCATTCCTGTCTTTAGACAAATTTTTGGGTCCTACATTGGACACCACTGTGCATATGTAAAGTGTAGAGCTTGTCGGACTGTGTCCTTGTGAGCAGTGGGTTTCACTGATACTGTGTGTTCAGGAATCGCGGATGTCTGTTGGACTACCCATTCCACATGGTGCTACATAACCAGGTGATTTACTACTGTGGACAAATTACATACATCCAAAGATGCTGGTTAGCAAATGCTCAATTTAAACCGCAGACGTCCCAATGGGACATATCCGTCACTGTATTTCCACTATAACACCACCAGAACATGTTGCTTACCTATGCATTCATTTAACCATGTTGTCTTCATAGGTGGGAAAGCCATAGTTTACATATCCTACTTGACGGGTTTTTGTGCCATTAGTATGTGTTCCACAGGTCGCCCCACGCTGTACGGTAGCGGGTGCTCCTCAGTCTGTTGCTGGCAGATTGAGTGCTTTTACTGTTGGGACGGGTCCTGCTTTGTATGTGGAATGTCAACTGTAGTCCCTATGTGTATTTCCTGTGTTATGCCTTCCCGCTATGTCATTTACCGGGGTTTTCAGTTGTGGGTGCCATTCTGGCCCGGGTGTCCATCCATGACAATTGCCTACTGGACAGTAGTATGGGCTGTACACATTACACACCTACATTTAGCATTCTCCGGGTATGGTTTGCATTATTAGCGGAGACTGAGGCAGGTGACAAAATCCCTCCCACGGGCGGAGAAAGTATTGCCCCAAAAAAACACCGAGCACAGAGTCTACACACCCCGAATCCCTTGACTGCAAGAATTGACAGTCCCCACTACAGATCCGTCATGTGCGGAGGTGTGATGTGGATGCAGTTCTATGGACCCGGTACCCTGGGTATTTCTGTGCATCTGTGCTGCATTACATGGACAGCTAGCAGCAACATTAAACAAGCTTGCGGTGCATATGTGTACCTGTGGTGGCAATGAGTTCAGGTACGGATTGGAATAACACATTATTCGATTCTTTCCACAATTTTTGGGTCCTACAATGGACACCACTGTGCATATGTAAAGTGTAGAGCTTGTCGGACTGTGTCCTTGTGGGCAGTGGGTACTCTTTTTTGCTACCATTTTGATATATATCTGGGAAATGTTTGTCCTGAGATATCAGGACATTTGACATTTTTCGGTTTATTTACAGGACCCGGCCGGCCAGAGAGGGCATATCCCCCTCAGGGTGGAACAGGTGTTTACCTTGGAACATATGCATCGGATTTTCAGCGATTACAATGTTTCAGTAACGGTATGTTGCCTAATATACCATCAATGTCATATCTATTACCCCATTTTGCGTAACTCACATTATGTGCTCTCTGGGTTGCATATTCTTCACGCACCCCTCAAATCGGATCACATGATCTGTTGCTTCAATAATCTCCCATATCCTCTAAAGACCCACCCTTCTGTCATAACCGTGGTCTCCTTCCCTGTATCCACTGTAGTGTCTACATTCACTATTTACTCTGCTTTTGTTCCCTGACCTATGTTCAGATTTAACAGTATGTGGGTAGGTCTTGACCCGATATCACTACTGTTTACAGAATCTCAATGTTGTCTGATCCCTGTTCTACAATAGACGCTAAAAGCCAGACACTCCTTACCTGGTCCTCCTGTTTAAGGCTGCACGTTTTTTTTTGGGATCCAGTTTTCCCTTTTCAGCAACAGATCAGACAGTAAACAGCCTGTTTACACACAACAATTCTGTCGGAGGTCTTTTCAATCAAGAAGAACCATTTATGCATATTTCCGCGTACATGTCTAACCAGCCATCCTTGACCTGATTACCCAAGGGGAATTGGGAAAAGGTCAGATGTAAAAAAAATTGTTAAACCGACTGTGTTTCAGAGCTTTTTGTACGCACAGGGGCTCTTCGGACTTTTATAGGTACACAGGCAGGCTAAATTGTACGTCCGTTGGGAGTTTTGCTATCTTCATAAACGTTTCTTTAAAGTGTTTACAACAATTTGCCCAACTTATGACGTGGTCGGGCACAGGGCATTTTCCCTCACTTGGGCCGCTAGCTTACATACTGGGTGCTGGGCTGCTTTTAAATTTTTTTATGGGTAAACGGCTTCAAGGCATTTACATTCAGTATCCTTTTGTATTTAGCTGTTTAAGGCCCAGACGTTACTACAGTGGCAGTTTTTCTTGAACGTTGTTTTTCTGTTGGTTGGGGGGTTGTATGTATCTTCCATTTACTCACGGCCACCTCCCTGGGGAAAGTGCTGTTATGCATGTACATACATTTATTTTTTGTAACCCAGCAAATTTAATATGACGCTGGGCTGCTGTTGCTTTTGCCAGGTTGAAATTCCACACAACACTTACCACCCTTAATGCAGGTTGTTCTGCTGCCATTTGTAGGTACAATTAATACATTAATAGTATTTGGTGTAAACGGGAATTCATTTGTTTTTATATTTTCAACAACACCATCCAGCCAAGATGTTGTTCCATTTTACCTTGCCGTGTGTATTTGTCCGTAGCCAGCTACCCCATGTATGTCCCGTTTCCCCCCCTTTTGCCTTCACCCTGTTGGATGTTTTGTGTTGGGCACCTTTCCGCTATAGTGACGACTTCACTGCAAATGATTTCCCCGGGGGTGGTCCACCACCAGCTTGTCCACATGTGTACACTTTTTACCTGTTATGCAAATTTTTGGACGGGTACATTACATGCCGGATGTCACATTTTGCTGCACTTACAGCAGCCTTTACATTCTGTCCTGCGGGGTTCTACATTGGGAATTTTCCGGGCATTGCCTAAAACAAAAACTTCCACATTCAGGATCACTTGTGTTTTGTATAGTGCACTGCTACGGTTTGGGTCAGGGGGATCTGGGGGTTACGAATTACAATAGGGTATTTTACATCCGAATCATGTGTTCTCTTTGGAATTACACTTCTCAACACCATGGGATGCAACAAGTGGCGGGTTTGGGATAGTTGCTTTCCATGTTTGCCGTGTTTTGGGGTACCTTCCTTCTGTTTTTATGCGGACAGTACCCGGCTATGTACTGTCCTAGCGTACCTTATGGTTTGGGCCCCTTTTCCTCCCATGGGGGGCATGTTATGTGGCCTTCATTTTGCGGACTCCATACCCCCGGGAGTGCGTAGACAAATTCACTTGTTTGCCCCTAGAGCCATTTTTTACTTTTGGGTTTCCCATTTACTTTTGCCTGTCTGTGTTCCTACCTAAATTATATGTTTTTTGCTACTATTTCATGAAGCGGGGAATTTGGCAGGGGGCGCAGGTTTTTCCATTTTACGATTGTTGCGGGCCCCTTGTCCAATCAGGGTTTCCATGGCACTTTGGGAAAAGGGAAGGTGACCATCCCAGCGGTGGGGGTTTCCATTTTCCTTTTTTGGGATATTTGGGACTAATTGCCCTTTACAGGGAAAAAAAGGGTCACTTATAGCATGAAAATTTTGTTTGCCTAAATAATTTGAATTGTGGCAATTTTGCTTATTCTGATAGTGCACGGACTGTTAAAAAAAACCCTTCATCTCCATTACTTTCATAGGGATATCATTGTGTTACATTGAGCAATAGATTTCTAATACGTTTTCGGGCAAATGTCCCGGAAGACTGCCCCCCAAAACAGTGGGAAGGGGGACCTTATCCTCTCCATGCCGGGGGGCCCTGAAAGGGGGTCATTTTGAGTTAAACATAAGTCATTGTGGGACGGGGGGTCTTATGGTATCCTTTGCTCCGAAGGGGCATTATGTTGGTGGTTCATTTCTTTCCATTTGGAACACTATTTGCTCTTCCGGGGCCCTTCTGCACGGGGCCCCTGTCCTTTTAAATTTGGGCGGACCTGGTGTCAGACTTGGTTCTCACCTCCCGCCCTTTGAAGAGAGACCCCCTTTGGGGGCTAAATAATTTGTATTCCGGTCACCCATTAAATGTATATGGGGATGGGGACCATCACCCGGGGCCCGGTTAGGTTGGGGTTCATGAAAGGGGCATGTTTTTCCACAGACTCTCACTTTAATGTTGCCTTGTTGTACTTTTATTTTGCCCCCAAAAACCGGGGGTTTTACAATACATCTTTTAGGGGGAAAATGGGGTATTTCCCCGACGGATTGTATTTTAAAGCCTTTTGTTTTTGGAAACGTTTTTTGCTTTAAATAAAGCTTTTAAAAAGTTTTTTTTTTGTGAATTAAAAGAACTAATTTTTTCCTGTCAGATTTTTTTGGCCAAATTAAAAAAAGTTATGAAAAATTTAAAATAAAAGACATGTGGAACCCCGACTTTTGAATAGTGGCACCCAGAGCCCCCCTTAAATACTTAAATTTCCGACTTACAAGAGAAATGGATTAGAGTTGTAAAAACATTCAGTAAAAATAAAATGAATTGTGGGAAAACAAAAATTAACTGTATGGATGGGCAGGGCCTATAATAAAATCGGGAAACACTAAAGTCAATCATTGGGCAAAAAAGGGGGCCTATCAATTTTCCCATACTGGCCCTTTTGATTGATCAGTTGTAGGGTTTTAAAATAATTTTTATGGGTGATATGAGGCAGTTGGGGAAAATAATGGAATCAATGTTTGCTCAAAGTAAAGGTATTACCTTTTAATGAGTCCCCTTCTTAATTAGAAAAATTTATTTGTTCTTGAGCCCCATTGTTTCAAATATTTTAATTTAGTAAAATTAAATATTTTGTTTTTGTTTTTTAAAAGTTTTAAAAATTAACACTTTTTTGTAATAAATGAGGGGGGCTTTATTTGAAAATAAAAAATTAAAAAAGTTTATTTTGAAACCATCAAAAACCTCAAATGTTAAAATGAATTTTTAAAACTCCATTTGTTTGAGTTTGGTTCATTTTTAGGGAAAAATGGGGTTTTCCCCAAAAGCATGCTTACAAAATTTTTGATTTTATTTTTACAATTTTGAACCCAAAGGACCTTTGTTTCAAAAAATTTTATTTTAAGAAAGGTTAAAAAACAAAATGAAATGTATGTTTTAAAAAAAAAACACTATAATTAGGAAAAATATACCCTGACTAAATGAAAAAATGTAATAAAGTATTTTAAAAAAAAAAAAAAAAAAAAAAAAAAAAAATAAAAACAAAAAAAAAAAAAAAAAAAAAAAAAAAAAAAAAAAAAAAAAAAAAAAAAAAAAAAAAAAAAAAAAAAAATAAAAAAAAAAAAAAAAAAAAAAAAAAAAAAAAAAAAAAAAAGAAAAAAAAAAAAAAAAAAAAATAAAAAAAAAAAAAAAAAATTCCTAAAAAAACAAAAAAAAATATTTTTTTAAAAAAAATTATGAGGGCACAAAAAACCCCTAAATTTTAAAAAGGGTTTTTTTGGGTTTATTTTTAATTTTTGCAAATTTTTTCAAAAATTTTTTAATTTTTGTTTTAAAAAATTTTGGAAACTGACCCCTTTTTTTTTTTTTTGGGAAAATTAATGATGACAGACATGAGGCTGCTGTCCTGCTTACTGCCAGGTTCAGAATTCCATCACAGTACAGCTTAGCTTCACCAATTACATGCAGGCTTAGTTCTGCTGCCATATTGTACGGTACAATTCAATACATTATATAGTATTTCGAGTGTAAACTGGAACTTCATATGTGTTTCTATATATTTTACGAACAACATCCATCCAGCCATATGCATGTTGTTCCATCCTTTACCTTGACCGTGTGTATTTGTCCGTCCAGCCACGCTCATCTCCACATGTGATGTCCCAGTTTCCCCTTCTTTGCCTGTAGCACCCTGTTAGGATGTCCTGTGTGTTGGGCACCTGTTCCGCTATATGTGATCGACTTCACTGCAGAGATGATCGTCGATGCGGTGGTCCACCGACCAGACTTGTCCACATGTGTACACTTATGTGCACCGTGTCGTATGCAAACCTAGATGGTTTGGACGGGTACATACTACATGCCGGATGTACACATTCTGCTGACACATTCACATGCAGCCATTTACATATCTGTACCTGCGGTGGGTTGCTGACATGTGGGTAATGATTTGCCAGCGTGGCATTGCCTAACACAAACATCTTACCACAGTTCAGGTATGCACATTGTGTGTGGTTGTATAGCTGCACACGGATGCTAGCAGGTTTGGGTGCAGGGGTATACATGGGTGTGACTGACATGTACAATGAGGCTATTGTGTAGTACATCCGAATGCATGTGTTCTGCTTCTGGATATTACACTTCATCATACACCATCCGGTGTATGCAACAGAGATGTTGCTGGGTCTGGGATATGTTGCTATGCACATGTTTGCCTGTGTTTGGGGTATCTTGCTTCCTTACTGTTGTTATGTCGGCACAGCTACCCGGCTATGTACTGTCACTACTGCTTGTGACCATTATGGTTGGCACCTTTTCCAATGCCCATGGTGGGGCATGTTATGTGGACACTTCGATATTTGCAGGACTACACATACCCAGGGCTAGTGCAGTAGACAGAACTTCACTTGTTTGCCATACTATGAGCCTATTCTGTTAGCGTTTGGGTTCCTTATTTATTTTCTTATGCCATGTCTGTGTTCCATACCGTAATGTATATGTTTTATGCTACTATTTACATGTATATTGCGGAATTTGCGGGCAGGATCGCAGGTCATTTTCCATTTTACGATTGTTGCAGGGACACCATTGTCCAATCAGGGTCTGTCCATGGCACTTTGGGACAGCAGGTAACCCTGGTGACCATGCCCATGTCGCTGCTGGGGTTTCCACCTTTTCCATTTTCCGATCTGGGATATTTCCGGGACTCACATCTGCCTTTACAGGCCGACACATACAAACGGTCACTATATAGCATAGAAATTCACTTGTTTGCCTAAATAATTTGCTTATTATTGTGGCAATTTCCTTGCTTATTCTGTTTATAGTGTCATTTCGGTATTTCTGTTACAGAAATAACCAATTCATGCTACCATTACATTACATACGGGATATCATTGTGTCCTACATTCGTAGCACATCAGCCATTTCTAATACGTTTTTCGGGACACAACTGTCCATGGAGAGACTGCCCCAAACACAGTGGGACAGGTGGTGACCTTAGTCGCTGCTCCTATGTCGGTGCGGCGCGCTGACATCGGCTGTACACCTTCTCTGAGTGTAAACACTGACAGTACATTGTGGGACGGGCGGTCTTTTGCGTATCCTTTGCTCCTTGAACGGGTACACTTATGCGTTGGTGGCTTCTATTTGCTTCTCCGTTGATTTGGAAGCGGGACAGTGTTGCGTACTGTCCGTGCGTTTCATTCTGCACGGGACCTGGCTGCTGCCATTACTATTGTGGGCGGACCGTGGCTGTCAGCACATTAGGTTGCTCACCTCCTGCCGGCTTTGACACGCCTCCAGACGCATCCTACCTGGGCTCGCTCACGTACACTACGCACGTGTCTGTGATTCCGGTGCACTCTCATTAATATGTATATGGCGCTACTGCGCCGGATATTCCATGCACCGCCGGCGCAGGCCTTACGCCGGCCTTGCGCCGAGCTTCATGAATCCCGGGGCATGTTTTTTTTTTTTTCTCACAGACTCTCAGCTGTATAATGTATGCCTCTGGCCAGTTGTACTTTTACTTTTGCCCCAATCTAACACCAGAGGTGTTCACAGAGGGTGACTATCTCTTTGGAGGGGCAAAAAGGTGGGCACTATTCCCAGACAGGATTGTATATCCTTAAATTTGTCTTCTCTGTTTTTTTGGAATTACTGTTTTGTTAGCTTTAAATATTAAGCTTTAGACACAGTTTATTTTTTTGTGAATTAAAAAGAAGTCTGAATTTCTTTCCATAGTCATGATTTTTTGTTCAGGCCAACATTAAATCAAAAAGTTATGAAAAATCTGTAAGATGAACACCAGAGCATGTGGAACCCTATGACTTCTTGACACCTAGTGGCACCCAGAGCCCTGGCTTAAATCACTTACATCTTCCAGACTTACTACAGTAGAATCATGGCCAGTTAGAGTATGTAAAAACATGGTGGGCAGCTAAAAAAGTAAAATGAATTGTGGAAAAACAAAAAATAAATAATCTGTATGGATGGTGCAGGGCCTGGATAATGGGAAAATCAGGGAAAGGCACTGGCAAAGTACAATGGGGCACTCGTGGGCAAAGAGGAGGGGACCCTCACTCAATTTCTCCCATGACTGGCCTTTTTGATTGCAGTCAGATATGTGAGGTTTATATAGCCAATAATGTGGCTATAATAAGTGGGTGCATACTGAGGCAGTCTGGATGAACATGAATGGCTACATCAACTGTTTGCTCACAAGTAAAGGTCATTGACCTGTTGTAATAGAGTCCCATCTCATTCCAATTAGCCCAACACATTTATTTGCTTCTTGCAGCCCCCACTTGCTTGATCACCAGCCACTACTGTTCCTAATTTGACCTGTAAAATCTCATAGAGTGATTCTATGACTTTTTTGTTTTTTTAACTCAAGCTTTTAAAACATTCATATCTGACTTTTGTTGCGTAAGTAAATGAGGGAGCTTGAGTTTGTCTAAAATAAATAAATATATAAAAAGATTTATTTTTACAGAAGACCATCAAAACCACAAACTCAAATGTTAATAATGTAATTTGTAACCACATCACATTGTGTCAGTTAAGAGTTTGGTTCATTTTTAGGATTAGACTCATGGTGTTTTCCACAGAAGACATGCTTCACAATCATTTTTAGAGGTGTTGCATTGTGGTTACTAGTATTATGAACCCAAAGGACCTTTGTTTCACAAATAATACAATTTGCATGTTAATAATGCAAATGGCTTAAATCAACAGTATAACTGCAATACTGTATGTTTAAAAGAAAAACACTATAGATTACTGGAAAACAGTATATTTCTGCCTGACATAATATGAAAAAAATGCTAACTAAATGTATTTTGCATGCTAGTTAAGTGACATAAACATTTAGGCTAAACTTAATGATTGTTTCTGCTGGTGGGTTCAAAGATGCAGTCTTTGGTCATTTACAAAGAACATGTTACTGGGCATTTTTTGAGTAAATATAGTTATCTATTGATGGATTTCTGGCACTTTTTGGATAGGTTAAAGGCAACACCATTTAAGGAGAAGTATCATGACAATTGAAATTAAAGATCTTATTTTCTGTTATTCCTTACCAAGAAGGAAAAAGGGTGGATTATTGATATGTTTGTACAATATACCTCCTATTCAAATTTGAATAATAAGTTGATTGAGCAACTATTAGAATGTATGCTTGAATGTGATTACATTTTTTTTTTAAGAGAGTTTTTCCACCTGGTAAGTGGCATTGCTATGCAAGCAGCTTGTGCCTCTAATTACACTAACATTGTATTAAGCTGGTGATAACACTAATATTGTTCAAATCTAATAATTGGGCAGAAACGTACACTTAGTCCAGATTAGTGAGCAATAACAGTGTGCTTAATCAAGAATTGAATACAGTTGTAAACTTGTTTTTAGAAATAGAATATTTTTTATGGTTGATTAATGTAGTCAAAAGTGAAATTATCCAATTTAGGAAATCTAATGTTTTGCCCTTTTAAACATAATCTGGTAAACAGGGAGAATAGTAATACATATTACTTGGCAGTGACCATTACTTTTAACATGGATAGTTTACATATTTTAGATATTGTGAAGGACAGTTAGAAGAGCTCCCATTGTTTTCATAATATTATTAATTTAGTAGAAGATAAACCTACTTTTGTTCTTAAATGTGGCTGTAATATAAAAAGGGTATTTGGAATGAATTAACAACCTTGTATTTAAAAGTACACTAAATTGAATGAATGCAACTGATTTGAATACATTATAAAATCTGGATACTAGGCTGTATGTTGTTGAAAAACACATACAAAATTGGCAGCTACAATTGTTACAGCAAATGAGTGGACTACTTGCCTACTTGTTTGACCTGTTTGCATTCTATTTTGCTAAGACAGAATGTGTATTGCATAAAAGCATTTGCTAACATAATTATTGCATCAAAATCCATAACAATAAGAACAGCCTGATTAGGCAGGTGACCGAATTTCAGGGTTTTCAGAAATGTTTATTTTGGGCCCTAGAAAAGGTTTTATTAACAAAAGGGGTGGAAATGGGGTAAATGGCATAGAAGAAAGGGAGGTTGTATAGCAACTATAATTAGGTGCAAATATAAACCCTGGACTGAATGAACTAATTAGTATTAAAAGTATTTTAATTCATCAAAATATGAAATTATGAGCACACCATATTAAGGTGGTTTATGAATTGCATACAATTGTTATATGTACTTGGACTGACTGTTTTGGAACAACTGATTTTTTTTTTTTTGTATTTTTACTTTGAAGTTTGGCAATCAAAGGAGATGTTTATTGGTTGACATATATCACTTGATCTTCAGGAATGGGTAATTAAAGTGTTAGTAATTAATTGCAAGGTATTACTATGAAAACTTTCATTTTTTGTAATGTTACAAAAGAGTTGCTTTTTTAATAAAAGCATTCTTGATATTAACATTTTGTTCCTCTTATTTACTCTTGCTGGATCGAAGTGCAAATGAGAAACATATTTTATGGTTATAAATTAAATATATTAAAACAAGAAAGAATACTTAGCTAGGGCAGAGCTTATCAAACAATATGAGATATACAAGAGTCCTTGTCCTAAGAGACTAAAGGACAAAATATGTAAAGTGTATTTTATTTAAGATGGACAATTAAAGGAATAATATTTATTATTAAGACATGTATATTACATCCTCATAGAAATTGGATAATAATTTCACACTGAAGTCCAGGAAGATAAACCCTGGACTTTAGGAGCACCATTGATATGGTCAGCCATCCTCTGTGTACAGTGCTTGCTCGATGAACTATGTTGCTCATCACAATGCATGCAAGCAGGCAACTGTGTGAGACAAGCAGGTTAAGAAAGCAGATGTCTGTGGGAAGATTTTGCAGGATGATGGCATGGTCACAGTGAAGTATGAGTAGCAGTAGTACTCATATGTTAAGCATCAACATTGAGGGTACGTGGCATGAATCCATGTGCACAGCTGCAGCAAGAGAAATAAAGTTTGTGACCATCCTAGATTGTCATGAGGCTTGTGTGGTGATCTAATTTGTGACTCAATGATACATATTGTAAAGAAGATACTTGTGCTGGAAGTAAAGGAAGTGTGATTAAGGTAAGAGTATTAAAGAGATAGTACCATCACACAAATACACATATAACATAGACAAGACTGCAAAGGGAGGTGGTGACACAATCTGATATGTGAAAGACAATGGCTAAAGGTGCATGAAACACACAGATATCATTGTCAAATAACTGAAGAAAAAGAACACATGACAGGTGGGGTATAAAAAAAGAACCAAAATATTAATGAAAGCAGTTACAACAGTCTGACCACTGTTGTATAATGCCATATTCAAGAAACAAACAACCTACTGTAACAGCAATGTACCTATATGCAACTGTTGTAGGACCTGAACCAATATCCCCCACCATTTACCACATACACAGCACTCCATTAAGAGGTTGAACTACTAATGGTCTCAGTAAAGTACATAATAGGTGATTATTACATAGTTGCAGGCTGAAAGAATATTAGAAAAATGAAAAGCAGACAGACTCTATTGGTCTTGAACCAATGATCCTCTTTACTTAACTTGTACAAAACACTTCACTTAAAGGCTGAGCTATTGAAGCAATCACACTACACCTGACAGTGAAGCATACAGGAAGTGATTGTTACACTCTTGCGGAATGAATGAATAAAAGAGAAAAAAAGGAGCATGCATCCCCTAACAGTGTTGAAGTGAGAACTTATGCTATACAAATGACCTTTTGTACAGACTGAGCTACTGAAGCAGATGTGCTAAAGGTGTCATTGAAGCATATAATACGTGATTGTTGCACACTTGCATACTAAAAGAATAAAAGAGACAAATAACATACAATCCCCTTTGGGACTTGAGACAACAGTCCTCTCCCCTAACACTATAAATACACTTAATTTGCAGAATGAGCTACTGAAATGGTAACACTAGTGATGTCAGCTTTACCTTATATTGTACATGTGCACTGCCTCACAACAATGCTCAGATCATTTGCATTCAATGCAAGCTGAGGCCAATATACATAGTAGGTGTTAGTGACTGCACTTAATTGTTGCTGTACAACACACAGTGCCACTCCTCAGTGGTTGCACAGGGGCATGAACAGCATTCTTTGCAGCACATTGCTCACAATATGATCAGAAAACATAAATGATTTTGAAGCCCTACATGGGCATGTGTGAGGTGTGTTTATTTTTTTGCCAGATTAAAAGTTGGAAATTGGAGTATGGGAAAGAGATAAAAAGGAAAGCAAACTAAGGGTAGAACAACTGTGCAAAACTCAGGATGGAAGTGAGGAAGGTGGAGTAATTTATTATTTTTTTTGAGTGGAACAGGTGCCCATTTTTCGTGCAGAATGAAAACTTAAGTAGAGCAAGGAAGTAATGGCCATAAGAGGAAGGAAAGAAGGTGCACTTAGGAGACAGGGGAAGACAGACATGATTGACGAGGTGTGTGGTAACACAATAAGAGAGGGGTAGCACAAGGGTGAAGGAGACATCAGACAGAGGTAAGGTATTGGTGAGGGGAGGAAGGAGCAACCAACAAGGGTGGGCATGGCCACAAAAGGGAGGGGTACACCAGCTTAGGAGAAAGCATGTGGTGTTCACAGCTACAGTTTCTGTCAACTGAGACTGTGCCAAGGATAACCCACTACCCTGGGTACCATCACCATTGAGCCCTGTCTTAGACTGTGAACTCAATGTTGAACAGTGATAATACTTAATGAGTTGCCAGAGGAGGTTCTCTTTTGGGTGGATTTGGACATCCAGCCTCCTTTAGATAATTTCCCAACAATGTCTGTCAGCTACAGCTGGGTGACAACAGTGTCACCTCCACTGACATACTCTTATAGGTGGGTACCACTGTACTAGCATCCAATGTTGGACTACTTGAAGTGGCTGGTGCAGGTAGGGCAGAAGATGTGGAGGCAATTGTGGCAAGCTGGGGCCCCTTATGTGCTAGGTGCTTTTGGCTCTGGTGGCAGTGTTTCTGCCACTTATAAAGGCTGTCAGGCCTTGCAAGAGCGATGAGTGCAAGTCATGATTCTGTTGCATATAATAGTAAAACAAATGGAGAGAAACAAAATAATAAAGCAATTAAATGCATATAATAGAAAGATTAGTAAAAAGGGTGGGAGTTAGGTCACTCAAGGTAGTTTCAGTGAACATGAACATGAAAGGACTGAAGTACATTTACCAAAACTACTTTCAACAACAGTGAAGTTTGCCTGTTCTTTACTGTTTTGCGCCTTCAGAGTAGGTATATATATATATATATATATATATATATATATATATAAAAATAACAATGAAGTGCAGAAGTTACCTAGGCAGTCCACGAAGTAACAGTATCAGACAAAATATATCCAATTTCAGGAAGAAAGTTCCTTGTCTCTTCAGACCAAGTCTGCCTCAAATAAATCCAAGTTAAAGCAATAGTTCTTCAGTAAAACACCAGGTAGTACTTGTTAGCTGCAGTTTATTGTAAAAACAGGTGAGCGCTTTCGCTATTCAGCTTTTTCAAACCATATATATAAGTTTGTGGGATGTGGGTGTGACAGGGAACTTGCCTCCAAAAGTTTCCTTGGATGTTCACAGTAGGTAGTTTCAGTGAATGTAAATGTTTGTCAAAATTATCATTGGCAAACTGACATGAATTCATGACAAGGAAGGTGTGACAGAAAGAAAGAACAAGTAGAATGAAAAACTACAAAAACCAGAAGACAAAATTACCCTGTACCTGTGAACGCTAAGGGAATTCTTGTATAGTCCACACTTGTAAATTCTCCACACTCAAATGGCTGCTGTAGACAAAGTCCAGGATGAAATCAATAATGTTAGATGCTAAATAAATGTCCACAAAGAGGTCGTATGCGACAAAATATCCATATGAATCAAGTAGTAAAAATGATTTCTCCAAGAGCTTTATTGAACCAATACTGTGAAACACTTTTCGTCCCACTAATAGTGGGACTTCTTCAGACAAACAGATTCTAACAAAAACCAAGGTTTAAATACAGATTTTGGCACCAAAAAGGTGCCGTTGCTATGTTACAATTCTGTGCTTCAATTAGTTAAAGGTATAGTGTCCTAACAACTAGTGAGATGAGTCTATGAATAAATTTAAAACAAACTCAACAAAACTTCAGAACCATTAAAAAGATTAAAAGCATTGCTAAGATGTCATTATTACAGCATCTAAATATATACGAAATATGAAACAAATATAAAATATATAAAGTATATATGGTATATACGTATATATGGTTTTCGGGGTGAATTTCTGTATATTACC
Source organism: Protopterus annectens (assembly GCF_019279795.1). Taxonomy (NCBI): domain Eukaryota; kingdom Metazoa; phylum Chordata; order Ceratodontiformes; family Protopteridae; genus Protopterus; species Protopterus annectens. The sequence continues at coordinate 1,560,601,994 of NC_056731.1, read as the reverse complement.
GCACACTTATGGAGTAATTTGTCCTAAGTAATCTTGCATTTTACTTTTATATAGGTTTACTAGTTGCTGTTTGATTTTAAATCTATTGTTTACATGTCAGCATATATACTTTTACCATATTTCTTTTACAATTACAATACACATCTTTTCTACATGACCTGACTACATTAATTGCACTATTCAATAGTTCTTTGTTCAGGTGCCATTATCCAGAACATACATTTATGACCTTTGTTAGACTTTGTAGTTAGGTATGTGTTTTAGGTGGGATTTTGATCAGACTATTGTAGTTCTAATGTGACTTTGTACCATCTTCGAATAGCAATTTCCCACAATAATGTTCTTTCTTTTTTGTAACCACTCGATTCTTTGATGTGGTTTACTTATATATGTATTCCGTGCTCAAGTTGAGTAACTTTTGTACATACTGGTTTTTGCTTTTTACTGCTCATTCCTTAGTCTGAAACATGTAGTAACATATAGATGTGATTTGTATTACCATATATACTTTATAGATTTTTATATTTGTTTCATATTTAGTATATATTTAGATACTGTAATAATGACATCTTAGCAATGCTTTTAATCTTTTTAATGGTTCTGAAGTTTTGTTGAGTTTGTTTTAAATTTATTCATAGACTCATCTCACTAGTTGTTAGGACACTATACCTTTAATTAATTGAAGCACAGAATTGTAACCTAGCAATGGCACCTTTTTGGCACCAAAATCAGCATTTAAACCTTGGTTTTTGTTAGAATATGTTTGTCTGAAGAAGTCCCACTATTAGTGGGACGAAAAGCACTTCACAGTATTGGTTCAATAAAGCTCTTGGAGAAATCTTTTTTACTACTTGATTCATATGGATATTTTGTCGCATACGACCTCTTTGTGGACATTTATTTAGCATCTAACATTACTGATTTCATCCTGGACTTTGTCTACAGCAGCCATTTGAGTATGGAGAATTTACAAGTGTGGACTATACAAGAATTCCCTTAGCGTTCACAGGTACAGGGTAATTTTGTCTTCTGGTTTTTGTTTTCACTTGTTTGTTTCTTTTTGTGTTTGCTGGTCTGTCATGGCTGAAGACATATCACCCAGTCCTGATATTGATCTTAACAATCAACAGAACACACTCTTAATACCTTTGGTCGAAGCACTTTCAAAACAAGTTGAAGCTTTAACCAAAAAAGTAGAAAATATGTGTAACAACCAAACACAGAGCTGTAACAACAGTGCTAACACTAACAAAGAGGTTCGTACTCCACCTGTATCCAATAGAAATGAATCCAATTGCAATGCATCTGTACTACTGACCCAAGTTAACAACAACGATCTAAGGGGTAATATGCCAAACAGCAATAATCAACGATCCAAAGGGCTTATTGGGGCACCCTCTTTAACCGAATGGTTATCCGAACCACTAACATTTCAATTACCAACTACAAGTGTAACCAGGGAGCAACCGACCGAGGATCCAGCAGACATTTCTATTTTATTAAAGCAACTTGACCACCATTTGATAAAATATAAAAAGTTGAAAACTGATATTGCCTATTTTTGTGAGTGCCTAAGTGAAGGCATAGTGCCAAAAGGGTTGTGTTCTTGGCAATACCCTACTGGCCTAGTGGATGATTCACCATTCCACAAAGACTTAGTTCAACCTTTTAATAGACATGGCTGCGAGCTTTTAGAAATGATATGCAAACATTATGAACTGCAAGCTACAGAAATTATGCAGATAGCTACCAGCTTAAATGAGACAATTCAACAGCACTCGAATTTTATTCATTACCAATATGATTATGACAGGATTTTCTTTAGCATAGACTAATATATTGATAAAATTAAGGAAGGAAAATGCAAGAAACTGAAAAGGGACAGAATAGCGTACAGTAATGGGTTAGCATACCCTAAACCTCCTCCCTCCCAGAACAACGCTAATCTTACTTCTATGGCTACTGTTCAAAGTAACATCATCGGCCAGAATGAAGAAAGGAATAATATTAATGAAGAAAATGGATTCAGTAACAATAACAACCGATCTTTTTACCAAGAGAATGATAACAGTGCTGAACAGGTGTCCCATGTTGGGACCCCACAGCGCTCCTCAAATTTTCGGACAGGAGCCTCTCATTACAATTTACGGAAAACCACTTATTGCAGCCCCAACTATCGGAACAGGAACAACACCAACAACTGAGGGAGGAGGGGGAGGTAAGTCTGGATACTTCAAACCATTTGACTATTTTATACAATTCATCTAAAGACTTTAAAATTTTCAATTTTTCTTCAGTTTATGTTACACCAAATATTATTGAATTATTAGCCCGAGGTCATTCATTTGTTCCTACTAGTCGGGCTAATTTAGTCACAACTATTGTTGATTTTAAGTTGTTTTTGAGGAAATTAAATTTGTGCATATATTTTAGTAATACAAATCCAGGTGACAACAAGTTTCATATAGCAAGTACATTTATTCCACCGACACATCCAGTTTTGGCAGCTTTTGAATTAATGTGCAAAAACGACTTTAGGAATATGCTTTATTTAAACAAACAGTTTAATGTACGACCTAATATTTCCAAAAAGGACAGATTGTCTCTTACATTATTAAAAAATACTGCTATTCGGTTTATTCAACCTGACAAGGGTGGCGGTTTGGTTATAATGACACAATCACAATATATTGAGAAAATGGAATCTCTCCTTGACAATACTGCTTATCAATTATCTTCCAAGAACGAAATGTATCAAGCGTATAAAATCACAAAATCTCCATTTAATGACTTCTTTATAGAGGGAAGGATTGACTTGATTAAATTTAATTATTTAAACATGCTTGCACCCAAGATTCCTATTCTTTTCGGTATCCCCAAGATTCATAAGTCTCTAATTAACCCCCCCATGCGACCACTAGTAGATGGACGTAATAGTATGATGTATCCATGTGCCAAAATTATTGATTCAATTTTGCAAAAATATGTACTGAAAGAAAAAAACATATGTAAGGACTCATGGTCTTTTTTGTATAATATCAATAACGTCAAGTATAATGATTCATTTAATTTCTTAACAGTCGACGTTAAAGATTTATATACATGTATACCACACACAGAAGGTATTGAATATGTTAGTTATATGTTGAGAAAGCATCAAGCACCTACACTTGAGGTAGAATTAGTTGAACAAATGCTTGATTTAGTGTTGTCCTATAATTCTTTTACCTTCAATAACAATATTTATTTACAAAAAATAGGGGTGGCCATGGGTTCACCTTGCGGAGCTAGTTTCGCCAATCTAGTCATGGCCTATTGGGAACAGGATATAACAAGTAGAAATCATGACCTTACGAATAAGATCAGGTACTATACACACTTTTTAGATGATATCTTTATTCTAATTGAAGGGAATGAAGATACAGCACATGAATTAGTATCATTTTTTAATTTTAGTTCTAACTTTCTAACTTTTACATCTAACTTCAATAGACACAGGATTAGTTATTTAGATGTAGATTTAAGGAAGGACCTTAAAAACAAAGTTTACTATGCTAACATTTACAGGAAAGATACCTATTCTAATACTTTATTACACTATTCAAGCTGCCATCCCTTTTATCAGAAAAAGTCTGTTGTAAAAGGTCAATTTGTATGGGCGGCCCGAATGGTATCAAGGAACGATGACTTTCATGATGAATGTAGACTTTTGTGTTCTATGTTTACCATGAGAGGTTATCCTAAACACCTTATTGATGAAGTTATGTCTGAGGTTGGATTAAAAAGAGAAGCAGGTACCTATACGCCGATTCTTAATGCCTTGAATCAAGTACCCGTTCCTGTAAGTAATAGTGAACCCATGTATATTAATGTTTCCTTTATTACTCCCTATAGCTTAGACAGTAACTTTATTTCTCTCATCATTAATAAAAATTAGAACATCATATCTAACGATGGCATTCTGAGTAAAAAATTACCACCTAAGCCAAAGATTGTCTGGAAAAAAGGGAGAAACTTGAAACAGATATTACAAAACAATGTGTCACTAGGAATACAGAGAGTGGGTATGTATCAGTGCAATATGTGCAATTATTGTGCACATATGATCACAGGGCAGACATTCACAGTAAGGAATATTACGTATGACCTTAAATATAAATTCAACTGCTTGTCAACAAAAGTAATTTATTTGGCACAGTGCCAGGCTTGTCCTTCATTTTATTTAGGAAAAACTGATAGGAAATTATGAGAACGGGTCTACGAACATCTATATGCAATCAAGAAAAAGAAAACAGAGAACACACTTACCAAACATATTATTGACAACCCTAGCCACAATTTCAATTTTAAAGCAATTGATACTGTATCACCTGACAGCCATGAAGGACCCTTTGAAGTCCTGCTAGAAGTACTAGAACTTTTTTGGCAGATTAGGTGCCATGTCAATGCCCCCCCAGGCCTTAATGAGACTATCACATTATATCCGTTACTGAAATTGAGAAGCCTACGACGTTGATACATACCACTGTCATGTCATATACTCTACCGTGCACTTATGGAGTAATTTGTCCTAAGTAATCTTGCATTTTACCTTTATATAGGTTTATTAGTTGCTGTTTGATTTTAAATCTATTGTTTACATGTCAGCATATATACTTTTACCATATTTCTTTTACAATTACAATACACATCTTTTCGACATGACCTGACTACATTAATTGCACTATTTAATAGTTCTTTGTTCAGGTGCCATTATCCAGAACATATGTTTATGACCTTTGTTAGACTTTGTAGTTAGGTATGTGTTTTAGGTGGGATTTTGATCAGACTATTGTAGTTCTAATGTGACTTTGTACCATCTTCGAATAGCAATTTCCCACAATAACGTTCTTTATTTTTTGTAACCACTCGATTCTTTGATGTGGTTTACTTATATATGTATTCAGTGCTCAAGTTGAGTAACTTTTGTACATACTGGTTTTTGCTTTTTACTGCTCATTCCTTAGTCTGAAACATGTAGTAACATATAGATGTGATTTGTCTTACCATATATACTTTATATATTTTTATATTTGTTTCATATTTAGTATATATTTAGATACTGTAATAATGACATCTTAGCGATGCTTTTAATCTTTTTAATGGTTCTGAAGTTTTGTTGAGTTTGTTTTAAATTTATTCATAGACTCATCTCACTAGTTGTTAGGACACTATACCTTTAACTAATTGAAGCACAGAATTGTAACCTCGCAACGGCACCTTTTTGGCACCAAAATCAGCATTTAAACCTTGGTTTTTGTTAGAATATGTTTGTCTGAAGAAGTCCCACTATTAGTGGGACGAAAAGCGCTTCACAGTATTGGTTCAATAAAGCTCTTGGAGAAATCTTTTTTACTACTTGATTCATATGGATATTTTGTCGCATACGACCTCTTTGTGGACATTTATTTAGCATCTAACATTACTGATTTCATCCTGGACTTTGTCTACAGCAGCCATTTAAGTATGGAGAATTTACAAGTGTGGACTATACAAGAATTCCCTTAGCGTTCACAGGTACAGGGTAATTTTGTCTTCTGGTTTTTGTTTTCACTTGTTTGTTTCTTTTTGCATTTGCTAGAATGAAAAACTACAACTGATATATTTTAACTATGACACACTTATAGTTTAAGGACCAAAAAAAACACTTTCAATTCATCATGGGTGTTAGAAAACACAATTAAGAGGGGATCCCCAACCTACAGCCATCACCTGTATTCTATTAGAGCATTAGTATGATGAACTACTTAGGCATATGGCAGGTGTCACCCTCTAGTCTGTGGTACAATAATAATGTCTGAGACAAATGTAAATATACAAAGAAACCATGGTTCTCAGATAAAAATCTACATGATATTATATAAGACTGATGGAAAGCAGACAGTCTCATCAAACTAAGGAAAGAACCTGTGGAGCGCATAGTTTGATATGTGGAAAATATGAATTTCGAAAGGAAACATTCTTCAGCAAAAATATCTCGGCTTGTTCAAAGTAAGTGCTACTTTTTACAAGTCTATTAATCTGTAGTACAGCTACCTTTAAATGCTATTCATCCTGTTGGTAATATGGATATATGTTTGTCATTAGTTTGGTAATAAGGATGTATGTTTGTCATTAATTCTAAGTGTATTGGACAAAGTATATTGAGAGAGGAATTTCAAATGTACAGAAATTGTTGGTATGCAGGATTATTAAGATTAATAGGAGACCCATCTATGAACAAATATCCAGAGCAATGTTTAATACATTTTACTGTTGAATACTTTGCAAATTTGTAAAAATGATCAGAACAGTCATATCTCCTTGGTCAGTTGCACAGGTTTATAATTGTTTATTTCATGGTCATGCTCAGTAAACTTATGTGCTTGATATTACTTACATAACTGTTAAACACATAAACAGCATGGTATATGGCCAAGGAGGATAAATGGTGGTGTGAGGATTTGTAAGGGCCATATGGAAACACAGTTGTTAATTCTACTGTTTTCCATACTAACTGTGACGCCCCCTGCACTGGCCCAGTGATCAAGTAGCCTCAATCCTCACCACCAGCAACAGTGAAGGATGTACACTATGGGAGGAAGACAAGCACACACACACACACACACACACACACACACACACACACACACACACACACACACACACACACACACACACACACACACACACAAAGATCACAGTCAGTCTGGGGCTGGTTTCTCCCTCTTTCTCCAGATCCCCAATAAGTCTCCCCACTGGCACAGCTATAGAGTTGAGATCTCAGCTAAGTGACCATGCTAAGACTTCCAGCACCCTCTCTGTCCAACCAGTGCTTCATGTCCCTGCCTAAGTAGCTGACACACACACACTTTGAGATTTGATTGATATAAAAACTCACACACACACTTGGGAAAGGATGGCACAGGTTTACTAGCTATGCCCCTTCTGCCCAGTCTATAAGGTAGTACCAGCTGCCACCAGCCACCCTACTTATCAGCTACTATAAGGCCCTTACAAAGGGTGTCTAATCCTACTGTGTACTGTTACTATTGTCCAAATGGTAGTTTTGACCAAGACTTGCATGGCTATTTAGGAGTGGCCTGTACAGTGTCACCAATACATATGCAAGTACTAGGAACAACAGCATGAAAGAGACACCTAGTTGACAAGCCTTCACAATTTATTGAGTGCTTTTGTCAGTATGTGCACATAGACTTCTTCAGAATAAGGAACTATGCACTATCACTTCCTTTTAAAATTACAAAATCACATGACAAGATCACATGACAAGTTGCCTAATACAAAGTTTAAGATTTTAAAATTTCAAAAGGCTCCACACTTTTAAACCATATTACCATATTTTAACATGCCCCAATATTATACAAACATTTTATTTAAAAATTTTATTTAAAATCTGAATGTAAAGACTTGCATAAATGTATATGTATATACCCCCCTACACACACACACACACACACACACACACACACACACACACACACACACACACACACAAATGTGTGTGCACACCCCCACACACACATAAATGTGTGTGCACACCCCCTACACATTTTTTATATACCAAAACACTGCATTTCTAAAATGCTCTATAATAAAAAGTTTCATGTATTTGTATTTATACATAGAAACAATAATACCAACAATAATGTTACTGTTTGAAGTCAAACACAGTCACTGTGCAGTGGTGCAGTGGTTAACATTGTCGCCTCACAGCAAGATGATTTCCAGTTCGATTCTCTGCTGGGGTGCCCTTTATGCGGAGTTTGCATGTTCTCCCTGTGTTTGTGTGGGTTTCCTCCAGGTACTCCGGTTTCTTTCCACATTCTAAAGACATGCGACTGGAGCTTTTGTCCCCAGGCCTCTGCTGAAAATAGCCTCTGTGGAGCCTAGTCGGACTTTCCCGGTCAACAAATAATACCATAAATAAATAAATAAAATACATAGCACCCATTCACACACAGTTTCCTTAGCTTTTATTTCTTGTTTTTTATTTTTTATTTATTATCTATTTTTCCTCCACCCAAAATGTTGAGAAACATTTTGTTTTTTAGTTCCTAATGATAATAGGCTAACACATGGTACTCTGCTTTTAACTTTAAATAACTAGAAATGTATACCATGTCATTAAGTCCCAGGGACTTGGTGGCATTAACTCTCAATTGCCACATAAGTTCTCTGTATTCCAACAACAATATAATATTGGTAAAAATAGGTTAAAACACAAATTTAACTGTAATAGTATATTAATAGTATATATAGTCATCTGTCATTGTTGTGGACAATTTTATATAGGTAAAACTATTAATGCTTTTACAAAAATAATATATCAACATCGATATGACATTCAAACAGGCAATACAAACAACGATTTGGCTATGCACATAATAGAAAACCCTGGGCACAATTTCAGGTTTTCAGTTATTGATCAGATCAATAAATGCATAGGAGGGGGTCCATGTGAATTGTTGTTGGAACAGAGAGAATTTATGTGGCAATTGAGAGTTAATGCCACCAAGCCCCTGTGACTTAATAACATGGTATCAATTTCTAGTTATTTAAAGTTAAAAGCAGGGTACCATGTGTTAGCCTATTATCATTAGGAACTAAAAAACAAAATGTTTCTCAACATTTTGGGTGGAGGAAAAATAGATTATAAATAGTAAATAAACAATAAATATTAAAAAATATAAAACAAAAAACAAGAAATAAAAACTAAGGAAACTGTGTGTGAATGGGTGCTATGTGTTCGACTTCAAACATTAACATTATTGTTGGTATTATTGGTTCTATGTATAAATACAAATGCATGACACTTTTTAGTATAGAGCATTTTAGAATTGCAATGTCTTGGTATAAAAAATGTGTAGGGGGTGTGCATACACACATAGTATGTGTGTATGTGTGTGGGGGGTATATACATATACATTTTTGCAAGTGTTTACATTCAGATTTTAAATACATTTTTTAAATAAAATGTTTGTATAATATTGGGCATGTTAAAATATGGTAACATGGTCGACAAAGTGTGGAGCCTTTTGAAAATTTAAAATCTTAAACTTTGTATTATGTAACTTGATGTGGGATCTTGTCATATGAATTTATGATTTTAAAAGGAAGTGATAGTACATACTTCCTTATTCTGAAGAAGTCTATGTGCACTCACTGATGAAAGCACTCAATAAATTGTGAAGTCTTGTTAACCAGGTATCTTTTTCATGGCTTGGTTCCCAGTTTTTGGTGTTTTTGATTTTAACATATACAAGTACGCTAAGAGCTTAAATATTTCTCACTAATATGAGCCACAAAGATAGGATTAAATATATTTAATAATAAATAATAGAAGAACAAAACGTTCCCCGGGATTCATGAACCTTGCGCCAGGCGCACGCATGGCGTAGGCGCCACAACGCCAGACATGGCCGCCGAGCGATTCAGGTACGATCCAATCCCACGTGCACCACCGGCGTACGCCGGAGTTGCGCCACCTCCGGCGTAGGTATGTTAAACACCCCATGTGCGGTGTTGCACCATGCAAATGAAGGCATGTAGCGATCCACGAAGTGGCGCAGGCGTAGCATAAGGGCACGGCAATGTAAACCAAAAAAAAACGGTTTACATATATCCAAACATGACATAGGAGTAACGGAAGGCTGTCAACGTCAGGTGTCATACTGGTGCAACATGCCAATGGCGAAAGACACCGAGAATGTCAAAAGAAAACATGCAGAAAATGTAAATAATGACATAAATGGTATGTACGCAGAAACCACAGCAGAACCCCAGGACATGTCCGCGGAAGGTGCGGAACAATGAAACAATATGACAATGTCATAAAAGAGCAGTATAATACACATCAGCTTCACAGCCACAATACACCATAGTATGCATGGAAAGCCACAACCACAGCCCAAGGGTTGCCAAGGAGTGGCGGCAGTGTCCGGCGCCGTAACCATGTATTACTAGTCAATGCCATGCAAATGAGGCAGATAATACTGAATCGCAAACCCCCCACCGGCGTAAGGCTGCACCAAACGGCGCAGAGGTAATACACCGAGGAGTGGCCTAGAGGGAATACATGTCAATCGTAGAGGGGTGTGCCACTGTAGGAGGAAGCACATTGGAGGCCAGCAAACATGGGCTGTACAATGCACATCACAGCATCAGGACCGGCGTGTGAGGAAATAGATGCGCTGAGAGTACACAATGCGCGCACAGATGCATGTGCACAAGGATGACTACGTTCCGCAACCCAGTCATGTGACGGCCGCCCCGTCAACAACCACGGATACATGAAGGTGATGCGGAGAATATGAGGAAATGCGGAAGCAGTGTAATTGGAGTCATAATGAGCAATCAACACCAATCAACCCACGAAGGGCAATCGGTGGCAGCTGACAACTCTGCATGCAGAATCCCGCAAAACGGGAAAGGGGAGGCATATGAATGCAAAGAAAGTAGGGGATGTAGCAGAATTGCAAAGAGCGAAGAACCGATACAGCACAGCCAAGTAGAGAGGTAGCATAACGGCGGCAGACAAAATGCATGATATGCCATGTGCCTGCAGGATGCACTCCAGGCAATAGTAGGTGCAACGTGCAGAAACAGTAAGGTAAGGTGTAAAGCTAAACCAATGCAGGCAAGTGTAATGTAACACCAAAGGCAATAGCGTTGCAGTGCCAACGGTAAAACACGGAAGATAACCCACAGATACGGCCGCACAGACACACCCAATGACATCACCGGGTGTACAGCACAACAGTATAAAGTGTGAATGCACACAACACACAGCGTACACGGGGAACTTTTAAAATGTATATGTTGGGTGCCGCCGTGGCCGTGATGCATCGGCATGTGTCAGAGACAGACGGAGTTGCGGAGGAGGGTGCCAACAACTACCGTAGGCCTCAGAGGAGAAGGAGAGTGTTCAGACCAAGGGTAACCTACCAGGGGCTGCAAGACCTGGAGATAGTAGAGCGTTACAGGGTGGACAGGGACACGTTACAGCAAATAGTGGAGCTGTGCCGGCCACGCCTGAAAACAAGAGACAACAGAGGGGAGCCCATCCCAGTGGACACAAAGGTATGTGTAAGCTTGCGAATACTGGCAACAGGTACCTTTCAAAGGCCAACCGGGGATATAATGGGTATCTCACAGGCATCAGCATCCAGGGTACTACACCAGTTTCTGGATGCCATGTTACGACATGCCCATGAGTATATATACTTCCCCAGATCTCAGGAGGAGTTGGCTAGCAATATGCGCCACTTCCACCATGTGGCACAATACCCGGAGGTACTGGGTGCAATAGACTGTACGCACATAGAAATCAAGTCACCACCCGGGGAGCAGGGTAGACGCTACATAAACCGCAAGGGATTCCCCTCCATCAATTGCCAGGTCGTGTGCAATGCGCAGGGCATTATCATGGATGTGTGTGCTGGCAGCCCTAGAAGCTACCACGACTCCCATATCTGGCATGCCACACAGCTGTATCAGGTATTCGCCAGGGGGGACATCACACAAGGTCACCTTGTGGGGGATGCTGGCTATGCACTGGAGCCGTGGATGATGACACCCATCAGAAATGCACACACACACATGCAAGAACGCCATAATGAGGCACACGCACAAACCAGAATAATCATAGAGCGTGTGTTTGGGATGTTGAAATCATGGTTCCGGTGCTTGGATACATCCGGTGGAGCCCTGCAGTACTCTCCAGGCACATGTGCCCACATATTCATAGTATGTGCAATGCTACATAATATGGTCCTGCGGAAACAGCTGCTGCAGGGACATAATGGTGTAGGGCCACCAAGCCCGCCACAACTGCCAAGGCAAGCACAGGCACAGAGCGTTCAGCACCATGAACACACTGTGCCAGCCCCAGTAGGCAGACGGAGGCGTACCCAATATGCCTATGCCTTGGCAAAGAGGGAACATATAGCACATACTCTGACAGCGTAGGCCCCATGGACTGACACCTCCCTACCTGCACACACAGTGAAATGGACGGCACACAAACATGGCCGCCCATAATGTGTACCGTATGGGCGGTCCCATGTGTGACTCCAACATAGGTAGCACCCAAACACTGCACACCCAACAGCCAGCGGAGCATGGAATGCCAACACCTCAACCGTACGTGGGTCCTACAGCAGACGGCGTATGCTGCCACGTTCGCCGCAAGGTGTATACATATGTACATATGTGCATACACAGATATGGAGATAGATATCATTACACACGTAGAAATATATGTACACATACACAGATAGAAAGTACAACGGGTAAAACAGGGAATCACAGGGATGTAAGGTGACAGAGAAGTAAGACGCGAAATCTCTACATAGTAAACATAGTGAACGACAACCCGAATATCCAGGAGGGTGGACAGAACAGGGAACGCCACCCATGGAAAGGTCAACCTACCTAAATGCATATCCGCGAGTCGGGATGATCGCCAGGCCATGGTACAGTAACAGGACATGTGCGGGTAATATTCTTAGGATATGAGGGCGGAGGTAGACACCGCCGCCGGTGATGCGGGCAACGTAGGTACTGTGTGCAACCGTCCCTGCGACAGCGGCAGTATGTGTATGTGTGAGGTGAGGGTGTCGTGTGTTCCGCTGTGCGAGTGTAATGTGTGTGCCACTGTAAAATGTGTATGTAGGTGACATGTGACAGGCGGAGTGCAATAACATGTGTAGGCATACAGTATAGGAACCACAGGTGTATGTACAGCAGTACCCACAAAGTAGTACTGAGAGCTCCTCCCTGGCTAGGCACGTGGCGACGTAAAACGATGCAAAGCGAGAATGTCCCAGAATGTACCACAGGAGTATAGCCAACATGAGATGCAAAGGACGCATGTACAAACCATGACCGTACGTATGGCACCGATATGTTAATTTCAAAATGATACGTCGGCAACATTACACAGCAATACTCATGTACCGCGGAAATATGCATGTACTACCCCGGCACCGATCGTGGCCACGTATCGTCCCGTAAACACCGCCGTGTGTTCAACGAGTGTTAAACAAGCAATCGCCACCCGAATAGGTGGCAACCGGTAGCACACAGGCCGTCCCAAGTACAGGACCACATTGACCATAAATATCCGTGACAAAATGCCAAGGGATAGTCGGCACATACGAACAGCCGCAGATATACTACCGATGTGACAGAGGAATACATGCAAGAAGCACACATGCAGGCGATACCGACACCAGACGACATAAACAAAACCTACACTCCTAGAACAACGGACAGGTAACTTGCAGCTCCCCAGGCAGGGATGGAGCACACACACAAGCATACCGTGTATGTATAAATGCAAGGCCCACAACCCGTGCCCGTCACCCACATCCGCCGATATACCCCATCGCACATATCAAAGGGATACAAGCCGCAATAGCAGCAAAAACATACAGGCAGTCAATGACAGCGGCATAACCGCAACATCTCGCCTGGGAAACACTATCAGCAGCGGATGCATACCTGCATCCGTTGTGTAAAGGAATACAAGAGCTATGTCACACATCCAAATGCAAAACGCCATCGACAGACGCCGCCAGGACAGGGACACCCACATGTCGAACATAATACCATACCCAACACACACAATCCACGGCTAACACCACAGCGAAATGTACCTGACGCCACACATAGCGGCTGCAGTCACACATAACATAACACAATACATACCATCCCCACGAAGGTATTGCAAATAACCAACGCCCAGCCGAGGAATGAACCATGCCCTAGTTCCGACGCGTACTGTACGAATGGAGGAGATGCACAGGTGATATGCGCATAAGTACACACCGAGGAACAGCTATTGGTATGATGAACCCACATGTCGCAGGTGACAACGGATATAAGGAAGACTCCTAGGATATTCAAACTGTATGTTCATACCGAACAAATACAACCAAACGGCTCGAGTGAGAATAAAGTATCTAGCGAGACTCGAACGGAATACGGAAGTCAACACAGGAAAGGTATGTAGAACCCACGAGATGTACTAGTGTGTAACGCATGATATGTATGACGAAGCTGCACTGTTGTGAACGGTGTTTGTAAGTAAAGATACCTGTCCATAAAGCAGAGAGTGGTGAAAGGTGGTTATGTAGTGCTAACCCGCTGAGCATACCAACGACTGTGGACACCGTGTGCACAGCAGTGGGACATCATGTACACAGCCGGGATAACCCAAGGGCTGCCATAGGGGGGCAAAACACAGAACAATGCCACCACCCACGCCGATGCTGGCAGTGGATGTCCAACAAGGAAGTGCCACAGCAGGGGATAGGACATGTATCTATACTGTCACAGCACACATGTGTATGGGCATATACCGTCGATGTCATACGTAGTGTGCGCACGCGCACGTATGCCTCGCAGTAGGGGTTACTATGTCAAGTATGTGTAATGTAAAGCTGTCATGATGGATATGTTCAGACATCATACACAGTATCACAGGCATAGCATGCATAATGGAGGTATGGCCTAGTGTTTTGTACACTAACAGGATATGTATGGCCTGCACATATGGGACAGAGTAGTAGCAGAATAGCCACCCGAAATGGAAGGAACACCAAGTAACCATGTCCAAACGATCTGTAGCAGGTGCAATGTGTGCAACAATGACGTCCGGCAGGTCCATGTGTAAACACATGTGCAATGTACACAGTAGTGTCACCTCCCCATGGTAGTGTCCACTGAACAGCAGAGGTGGATGTCAACTGAATGTCTACACAGTACTGCCGCTGTGGTGGTACCATGTCTATGTGTCACCCTATCAGCAAGGGAGCTACCACATGACCAGTGCCACAGTGTGTCCCTGTGGGATGTGCACAGGACCTACGTTCCACAGCATGGTGTGTGTCTAGTCTGCGGTGGTAACACAGAAGCCCAGGCTAAGCAACGTGGCATGTGTGCACATATGTAGGAGCGCTTCATTCACCCCGCCCACTGCAAACACCATGTAGGAGTACTACATGCATCACTAATGCGGAGGACATGGCCCATGTCAGAGTAGATGACACCCCTGTGTAAGTGGTATGCAGATGAGTACAGATGTGTTCCCCGTCTGTCATCTGCATATGTAAACTGTCTGAGCCTGGTACACATCATGGCATGACTATACCATGCCATGTAAAGTTGTTGCCGTTGTGGAAGGTACACCACGAATGTGTTATTGTAACCCTGCTCATGTGTAGATGTGTGTATGGCACAGGTACAAAGGCTACCAATGTACCAGCAACACACACAGTACAGATATGTGTGGCCCTGCAGATGTGTACCCACGCCACAGTGGAATATGGCAACCACAGCACCATGTGGGGCATGTGTGTGTACAGCAACCATGTACAATGTGATATGCATGTATGGGGACAATATCCATGTGATACCCAGTGGATGACTGTCGCTATGCAAAGGTGATGTGTATGCACCATGTGTGATGTATCCGATGCAATGACATCTACATGATATATCTGCCACACCGACACCTGTATGGTTGTTAGCAGTATGAGCTGGTGGAGCTAGAATGCTGCCAGGTATGTAGATGTGGGATATGTAAGCATGGACAGTACTCTGTGACAGCATGTTGTGTATGTAAGCAAATAGTGAACATGAGGGGCCACATGACTGAGGACTGTGTAATGCCACATGTACCTGACATGTAGTAGGTAGCATGATATGCTTGCACCACTGTGTGACCTGTCCAGGAGTCATATAGCCTAACATCCTGAGACACAGGGTATGATGTGATGGTGGATGTGTACATTGGTAATACCAGAATGTGGAATGGTGCTGAAGGGCAATGTGGGGATAATGTCTGATCTGTTACCCTCTGTACCACACCAATCACCCATGCAATGGTATGACAGGTAGCCAGCATGTGGATGTGGGATGCTGTGGCGCACAGAGGCCCAACAAGGGTGCCAGTAAAGGCATGGAGGTCATCAATGAGTGTGTGAAGCACGGATGTGAGGATGTGCCCCAGTGCCATACTGGATGGTCCAGTCATGGGTGTACGAATGCAGTCCCACATGTGCAATGCAGTACCACCCATGTGTAGTGTGATAGATGCGGTAGTGTGGTGGTCAACGTACACAATGTCCATGAATAGGCTAGCAGTTAATTCAGTGGGCTGCTGCAGAGACACATAACCAGGTTGGCGGGACATAACAGCTAGGGAGATTGGAGTTGACATTGGGACAGTGTCCTAGGACATAACGTGTGCATGGCAGTACCATGTATGTGTCCACAGGGACAATGCGATGTCCATGTATGGATTGGAACCCTGTAGTGAGTGAGAGTGTGTATTGTTGGTAGGTACCCCATTGGCTGGCATGTTGCCAACAACATCTCAGTTGGCAATGCCTGGGTGACTGTTGTATGCTACATCGAATGTGGATGTAGCCAAACAACTCAGACATACCACCACACTGCGTGAGGGCCCACACTGCAATGTACGGTGGTCATGTGTAGGTAGCTAGCTGTGGAGCATGTGATGGACCACGAGGACCCACCATGACTGTCAAGTGATGCACCCCACACAGTTGAATATACCCAACGTGCAACAGCCTGCACATGCGCCCATACAGCACATGTGCATGGAACATGAATACCACCGTGGTGTCTGTGAAAAGGCCAGTGCCGCCATGTCTCTGTGTGGAATAGCATGGTCCCTACCATTGCGTACATGTAGCAGAAGTGCACTGTGATATGTGTCAGCATAGTCACATATACTGTCCAGCTGCCGGGGTGCCATGCCATTAACCACCCCTGTCAGCAGATGTCAGTAGTACCGGCCGTTGAGCACATGTACCATGTATGCTGTGATGGGTGTGTGTCCAGGGTGTGGCTAGCAGGGCCGCGAAGCATATATGTTCATCTACCAGAGGGGGGATATCCGTAGGTTTAACACACAGACACATGGAGGTATGGTGCATGCCGAGGGTAGTGTAGGTATGGTATGTGTTGTGTAATGTGTCACCCAGCTATGTGTAGTGCATGGCCAAGCATGTGTGGGTACATGGGAGTCCATACTAGGGAAGTGTGGGTTGCTGTCAGCACATGGCAGTAGCAACTGTCCGAGGTGCAATGTACAGTATGACAACACAGCCAGCATGTAACCTGTGGTGTACAGTGTACTCTCTGTTGCATGTCACAATGTGTCTAGCGGTCACAAACATGGGTATCTGAACATGGAGTACCTATGATGCATTGTGTTTGGAAAATATACAGTATGTGTGTAAATCATTGTGTGATGTGGGATCCCCTCACCTCTGTGTGTGTTGCAGTCCAGGTATGTGCCTGAGAGGTATGATCTGTGTACAATCTGGACTGGCAGGTGTGCTGTGCAGAGCATGGAGGCAGGTCCCAGGCACTGCAGATAAATGTCAGGTGTGCCTTACTGTGTGTGCAGTGCTTGTGTGCAGCACAGTGGAGGGTGCAAGCATTGTCACACATCACTGCATGTTGTGCCTGCCTGTGACAGCCCTGCTGGAGACAGACATGTGACACCGCTGCAGAGGCAGCATAGCATGTGAAGATGTACATGTGGGCCCCACACCCTAGGCAGATGTCCGCAGGTCATGTGTGCCACAGTAGTGTGGTTGACCACGACTGTCATACTGGATAAATACCACATGCCTGTATAAGTACAGTATGAGCATAGTCAACAGTTGCAGTGACAGAGTAGGCCAATGTACAGTATCCCCGTGTGCAGACCACTGCCTACTGTACACCTGGCTAGACACACACCCGGAGGGTGAATATACCTTTGAGCCATCACATGTCCCAGTCCACGTAGCCTGTACAATGTCATCACAGGGTGGTCACAATAACGTGTGGTAAGACAGACATGTTATACCAGGTGATGTGTCATGTGTGCATATGTTGAGTTGCACAGCCGTTCACATGTCCGCAACATATCGGTGCATGATGTATACTGTTACATGATGTGTGGAACTGTACTGTGACCCACAACAGGGCCATCTGACACAGGTGTGTTGTGAATGGTGTAACCCATGTTCACACAGGATACACACTGCTGCTGTTGGCAGCCATGCTGGTGGCTACCAGTGGTGCCTGCACTGGTCATACAGACATACTGCACACAGTGTTCATGCAGGGATGTCCATTGTTGTGGATGATGTGTTGCTATGTGAAGGTAGGTGTGTGTTGTGAATGTTTCACATCCAGATGTCACCATCTGGCGCAGTCATGGTCATCGACTGCATCACACACATCCACAGCGGTCAGAACCCTGTCCTGAGAATGTGTGTCAGTCACCCTCGTACTGTGTGACATATGTGCACATGGCAGAACACCTCCCACTGGCCGGATAACAGTGTCAGCTAGGATGGCTACGTGATGGCTGGAATATGCTGTGATAATGTACAATGCTGGTAGCCCAGTGAAGTACCTGGAATCACACACAGTACGCCATGGCTGCCATGTAAACCATGCCCAACAATGACTGTTTGACAGACACAAACAATGCGTTGACATATTGAACATGCACACATGAGAACACCCAATGAGGTATGTTGCACATATCGATGTACAACTGTCATCTATGGCCATAACATGGATGCAGACGCACATGCCCACAGGCAGTACCACGTGATGTAGGTAGGGGGCATTGCTTGTGTACATGTGACAGTTGCTGTACCGCCACATGTCCTGCATAGCCATCATGTAGGGGTAGCAGTGGCATGTGACTGTTGGACATGCCTGTACATTTGACCATGTCCCACAGGACATGTGTTACGTGTGTACAACATGTGTTGTGCCGTCACCAAGCTGTGAAGTGTACGGCTGCCAGTGTACCTGTGTGACTTGTTCTGTGATGGGTGCAAAGGCACGTAGTACTGCATTGCATGCCCACATGCCCCACACAGGTGCATAGCCTGAACATACAATACAAAGAGGGTGTTGGATGACAGCAACCCACAAGAGGAGATGGGTACGGGTGGCAACCCACTACCACATGTTCGGGTACGGTGTGCATGTCTATGACACATTAGCACCCGAGAAGCTAGCAGTACAGCAGTACAGGGTTGCATGCATATATGTTCAACAATATCCCTGTGTGTCCCACCACTGGCCCCTGGACAGACAGACACCAACACAATGTGCAGATATGATATGTGCACAGCAGATCACCGATGCCTACTGTAGAACAGGCTTACTGTGTAGACTTTTGCACAGTAGGTCTGCGCCAGCCGCACTCAAACACGTTATGTGCCGAACCACACCAATAATCCAGGCCATGCCACAGACGGACGTGCACGCATCTGTGTATGTACGTCTGTGAATGTCTCCGGCATAGCAGTATAGCTGTGTCAGTGTTGTGAACAACATAATGAATGGGTTGTATGTGTGAGGGGTGCGTCATACGTGTATGGTCAGATCGACGATACCAACAGTGCCCCTGCTATGTGAACATCCCTGTCCCCATACATGGATACCTATGCTGTGCCCAACACCACGTTTCCCGTGGGAGGGATGGCAGTGTGCAGTGCACCAGCAGACATGGTGGTGGCAGCAGGCACTGGATGTAGACATATGTGGTACCCACGTCAGTCCAGGCAACCATCCATCTAAACGGGATAGCAGTGTGTGGCCACATACAGCACTGTGTTGATCAATATCGCAGCATATAGCACCTGTCAGGGTTAAAGTGTATGCATGGATGTGCGATACCTGCATGCACCAGACACACCCCCACCAAGCAGCGTGCAGCCTACCTTGCATAAGGCCAGTGTCCACACCATGATGATAGACATGTGTAATGTCCATATATACATAGCAATGACATATGGAATGGACAGCCACCCTGCCAATGTCATTACCCCCCAGGTGGATCACATCCCAGTGCCATGTATGTGGCATACCCTGCCATACCATGCAGCCCTGCCCAGCAAGGCTGCACGTGCTATCACAGTCCTACATGGTGCGATGGACAAAAGGCACTGTCACTATCAACCGTCCACAGCAGTAATGTGGCAGTGATGCACCCTGTGGTGTTACAGGTGCTGCGTGTTGCTGTGGACAACGTGCGTGTGCACATGCTATGCATGACCTTTCCTGCTAATGTGACATGGTTGCACATTGTCCCATGTGTATCACATGTGCAACACAGGTGAGCTGTGGCAAGTTGTCCAACACCCGTACAGTGCTGTGTGGATGTACATGGCACAACACATGCATGTGCAGGTGTCCATGTGTATGTGTGCAGTGCCACCGCTGACGTTCATAATGGCCGCGTACGTGATGTCTAGTGACATATACGCAGCATCCAGGTGAACAGTAGGACTGTTGTCACATGGGGACCAGTGCCAACTGATATGGACACAGGTGCAGGCAGTTACACATGTCCACAGCAGGCTAACATCAACATGGTGCGTGTACAGTGTGATGAGGTGACACAAAGATATGATATGACACCCACTGCTCAATGGTGTGACGGCAACACATCGGCTGTGTCACTGCCATGATGCATCGCAGAGATTACTGTGCAGATGTTGTACATGTCATAGCAATGTATGTCCAGCAGTATGCCAGCACAGCAGTGTAAATGTGACCTGTCACCATCATTAGGTCTTACAAATAATGCCATGGTCCCGGCTGCCTGCCTTTAGCCGACAGGAAGATGAGGTGATAATACAGTTGCTCCATGATAACTATGACATCCTGTTCAGCCACATGCCACTGCAGGCACAACAATGTGAAGACATGTGGCAGGATATGCGCAGGAGGGTGAACACCCTGGGCGGCCACAACCGCACATATCAACAGATCCGCAGGCACTGCACAGACCTAATCCAGCATGCGAGACAGCGTGCCGCTGCAATCGCCAGACAACAAGGTGGGACAGGTGGTGGGCCACCAACCCAGCCCCCACTCACACCCACGGAGGAGCTCCTGGCCAGTCTGGGGACACCCATGGAACAACATGCTGAAACCCTCGCATCCATCGTGGAGGTGGGTGTCTCCCAACCAACGAGCTTGGAGCTGCCTGGTAAGTCAGTGTTGCATGTTTGTATGATAAGCGACGTAGGAGTGTGTGTCATAGTACAACACACAATATAGCAACACATGCCAGGTATATGGCCACACAAGATGCATACTACAGTATGCTATGTTGTGTTTGCAGACATGTGCATAGCACATGCTAACACACAGGTGCATGATGTGACATGCACAGTGCTTACAGTGGCGATAGTAATGGATAATGTGTATACTTTCGTGTTGTCCCTATACAGGTACGTCTGGCGTGTCGCACAGACATGGGTCTGTCTCAGGTAAGACTGTTGCTAGTAAAAGGCATGATATGGTGTATCGATATTCCCCATGTGTCCAGGTATGACATGCACACCTGGGTGTGCCCCAGTCACGGTATACAGGTTGCACCACCCGACACACACACCACCCATGTACAGTAGATACAACTGTTAGTATAGACCGGCATGCAACCACATAACCCATCAGTGTGATATGTGCAGTCAGCTATGCATACAATGGTGGAGGTGTTCCACAATGGCTGCATGTGTAGTATGCATCGGTATGCCTCTGTGGTATGCACACAGTACCACATAGTGAGCTGTGATCTGGCCAGAACACAGGTGTTACCACTGTGACCTATGCCCCTGCATTGGGTGCACATGTTGTGACATGGCACATGACATGTCCCATGCACGTGGATGTCTGTCCGCAACATTGTCACACCATGACATGACCTATGCATGACATAGCAGACATCCACAATGTCTGCATAGCCTTAGGGAATGTGACACCTCAGACTACTACGGTTGTATGTCACATGGGTCACCACAGGGCTATGTGCACGATGACCATCACACACATTTGTCGATGAACCAGACAAACATGGCCATGGGTGATACCTACAGGCATGTTGCCACACAGTACATCCGCAGTGGGTAGTCACCATTGCACCCTGTCCACACATAGTGGGCTCATCACTGTAGTGGACCCCCTGGACATCCGATGTGGTACACCAGAGAAAAGGAATGCCTGTCTGCAGCCACTAGAGGTGCCACCAATGTCTACCATATACGTGCT
This sequence comes from Protopterus annectens, assembly GCF_019279795.1. NCBI lineage: Eukaryota > Metazoa > Chordata > Ceratodontiformes > Protopteridae > Protopterus > Protopterus annectens. Next base: position 1,560,579,845 of record NC_056731.1, on the reverse strand, counting down.
GTTGAACAGCAGAACTGACTTGCAGACATGGCAACGCAATGCGTCCAGGTCACGCATTGCACAGAAACATACCTGTGTCCTGCTGCCGTGCAGTGGCACAGTGCCCGTACTCCCCACTGTACAGCTATGTACACAGCTCACACCAACCACACCTGCACAGACATCCTTGTTACACATGCATTCTATCTGTAGACTGTACACATAACACTGCACTGTGACATCCGTTGTGATGTGGTGCATGTGGTGGGACACCATTGTCACATGTCCACATGATACCGCACATGTTTGCGGTGTACATGACATAATGACGCCAGCCATGTGTACTGTTAACCTGCCCGTGGCCACACGGTGTATCACGGTGATGCATGCAAACTACCATGAATGTGTGTACTGCAAGCTTACTAAAAGACACCTGCCTGATGTAGTGTGCACTCCAGGGCAGTATGCATACTGCCACTATTAATGTCTGGGCTGCATTCACTGGGCTGTGGTGTGGGAATGCTGCATGCCACCTGCAATATCACATGCATGATGTGTCTGCATGTGTGTGTCCGCGTGTGTATGTCAGCGTGTGTGTGTCCGCATGTGTGTGTGTGTGTATCTGTGTGTGTGTCTGCGTGTCTGTAATGTAACTTACGGTATGTCTTTGTATTCACAGGTGCTGTAGGTGCGTTCCCCTCCTGCGGTCCATCTGATGCTAGTGTCCCCACAGATACTAGCGGTGATGACCATGTGCATGAGGCACAGGCAGGGTCGTCACGGGCAGACACTGTGCCATTGGAGAACATCACACTTATGTCCCTTTCATCCCCACACACGGTTCAGATGCCGACACATACCACAACACCGTTGCCCATAGATGACGGACAGTCAGTGTCTATTGACACCGAGCAGGAATGTGTGGTGGCTGCAGAAGGTGTGGGTACACACCATGTTGCCAGTGTAATGACTGGTGAAGTGCCACACAGGCATGTGGCAGGTGCTGCTCGTAGAAGGAGCACTGCTAGACATTCACCTGCCGTACAGGGTGCAGCAGCTGGTATAACCAGACGCATGTTTCAGACTGTAATGGTGGCGCAGGCACGTGCCGAACGGCAGAACCAAGAAGGGCAGAGGCTGCAGAGGTCCGCAATCCGTTCCTTAAATGAGAACATCCAGTCATTGGCGAATGCCCAACAGCAGCTTGCCGATGTTCTGGATAGAAGATTAGGTGAGATGGCTGGGATCCTCGACTGTGTAATGCCTTACTGCGGCAGTGTAATTCCACCGTGTTTGCAGTTATGGGTGCCATCTTGGTCGTACGCTTGTCCATCCATGTGAATTGCCTACTGGACACTGGTATAGGGCTGTACACATTTCACACCTGCATTTAGCATTCTCCGGATTGTAGAAATCAGTAGGCTTTTCTAAATGACAGTCAATAACACAGGAAGCTCAGGTTCACAACATTTTAGTAGTGTACACCGGGAGGCAAAAAACTATACAGTACAAGTATAAGAGTTTCCAGCGGACATGTGTCATCGGACAGTGGCCACTCTATACCTCCACCCGGTAGTGCCCGTGCGACCCCAGGCAGGCACGGGTCACATCGCCGCAGGCGGACACAGTGAGCCATACCACCTGCACTGTACAGTCTGGGGCTGCCAAGTATACCCCGTGTAGGCATCACAGATGACTGAACTGTGTACACACATACCCACACACAGCAGACACAACTGTAGGGCTCCACCACATCCACATGCATTCTGCACAGTCATGCCCAGTAAATGCACAGGCCCTTACACACACACATGATGTCATCCATTGGTACAGCCTATGCCCATGGCACACATATCACCCTGTGCATATGATGAAGCCTCTGCTGCAGAACCGTGAGCTACACCATCGGTGCATGGTTATGCAAACATATTCTGATGCACAGGGTGGACAAGATAGTGAGAGGTGTATGTGATACCTGTGTCCGCATAGTACGCGATGTGTATGTTGCGGTGGTTGTGTATGGCAGGTGACAGGTGCGTATGTGACGTGGGTGGTGCACTGACATCATGCAGCAGACATACCATGTAGTGCAGGTGCAGCATTCATTGTTTAGTGTACACGGTATGCGTGGTGGTTACATGTGTAGCACCATGTTGGTTCAGTTAACCCGTATGCCAATTATGGTGTACTTGCATGTGCCTACTGGGAGCACTGTTATCAGTTCCCCACGTAGTTGTGGGGTACCCACAGGCACATCTGGCAATATCAGCATAGCACAGGTACCCGCAACCGGCATGGACCCCTACATAGGTACATAGGCGCACATGTACATACCAGGCTATGTGCCCTACGGCATGAGTAATCCTAGCCAGAGTGTATGTGGCTGCTAACACCCCTTAGGATGAGGATACCACATCCATCGGTCTCCTGTCCCCCGTCCAGCACTGACACAGAGATGATGCCTGGCGCATACCTATGATCACACACCCACACGTCATGATTACTCCTGGACAAAGTCAGTCAGGGCCTCTGCTTCACATGGGCTGGCAATCCTCTCCGTGTTGTAGGGTGTCTCTGGGCGTTGACCCTGTTCCCCCAGCACGTCCTAGTCATCTTCGTGGTGAGGTGTCTGACAGTCGCTTCTGTGCCCGTGTTTGCCTGGAGCCTAGGAGGTGGAACATGTCCATGTCACCCTGGTTGGACATGGCCGTGTATGTCAGGCACAGATCACCACAGAGCAGACGTGCTGGGAAGGTATACAGCCGGAGTCCCCTTGGTCGGGCAGCGTGTGACACATGTCCCAGCACCTTTATCCCCGCGTCGTGGAACGTTTGTGGTCCTTCCAAGTGCTGCAGGTGTCAGGTTAGGTACAGCCCAGATGTGCCATTGTACGCAATCATTGGTCTGGTGTGTGATGTGTACAGGGGTACAATGAACACCCCTGATGTGGATGTGATTCCTTCCAGACCAGGTGGCCACAGTGGAATGTCTTCCCACCCACATTGGCATTGTGTGTGTTGACAGAGGTTACCGACAGGTGTGGTACCCATTTCCCTGAACACGTCCACCATGTTGAATGGATTACCACCTACATGTTACGTCGGGGCGAACATGTCCTTCCCACTGGGTAGGTCTGCACCTTCTCTGGCATGTAGCAGCAGGCCATGGCTCTGGCACCAGTTATCCATGTCTATGAGGCCCCAGGTGGATGTCCGTGTCAGATGGGGTGTTGGGTATGGTGGCCGGTGTGCAGTCATCTGCATACCTTGTCTGCCGCAATCCCCCTATGTTTGCATGCACATTGGAAGGTCGAAGGCCGAACGGCAGGGGGCCCAGGACTGAGCCCTGTGGGCCTCCACTCGAGACCAGCTTTGAGTCTGACACGGCACCAGGAACACAAACCCTGTGTGGTGTGACGTCCATCCATTCCAAGAACCATCGTGTGACATATGTCCCCACATGTACGCTGGCGAGCCTTTCCATGAGTCCCACGTGGAGTGTGTTTTGAATGCTCCCGCCACGTCATGGTAGTGTGTGCAAACTGACGTACCCCCATCAATGGCCTTAGTGACCGCTCCAGACAGGACGAGCAGGTTTGGGAGGCAGGATCTGCCCTTGACTAAGTCGTTGTGGGTATGTTCTGGTATTGGCTGTACACCACTGTCTGTATTCATGGGCACCTGTATGGACCTCCCCGCAGCTTTGCAGACAAGGCTTGTCAAGCTGATAGGGCGGGAATGTCTACAGTCCATAAGAGCACTACCCTGGCGTAGTGGGACCACAGCTGCCGTATGCCATCCAGCGGGGACCTAGCCCGTAGTAAGGCTAACATGACACAGTGGCCTTATGTGTGGGGCGAGGGCCTCAATGAGGTTGGGTAGCACACAGCCAGGGACACCATCGGGGCCCATCGGTGCTGTGTTCACCGCCTAACAGATATCAGATCACTCCAGGGCATATGAGATGTTTTGGAGGCTAGATTCTGGTGGGATGGATACGTCCCCTTTTTGGGGGGGGTGGATGTATGCATGGAACATGTTGGCTGGTTTGTTGACAATGTCTGTGGGTGCAGTGACCGTTGTACCATTCTGGATCAATTCCGGCCATGACTGTGCGCTCCCACCCATGTCCCTACCACAGCTAAGGAAGGCCCTATGGTTGTCTCATGTGCCCTCTGCAGTACCACTCCCACAAGCGGCCTTGGATGATTGTATGTGTGGCCGTATGTTAACGCCGGTATGAATGGGTGATGGCTTCCCTGGTACTGATATTGCTCTGTCATGTATTAGCTCCAACTGTTGATGTACAGTTTGTCAGTGGCTGGGGTCCACCAGACCATGTGCCTGCCTTCGGTGGACAAGGTCCTGATGTTATCATGATCGCTTGGTGCAGACATCCCTGGGGGTGTTCAGAGAAGGCATTCATAAGGGATTTGGCAGTGCGGCCTGTGTTCACCACTGGCATGGAGGACTTGTAGGGTACCACCGGTCGTATGATGTGTGTGGTTTGCTGTGGAGAGGTCGTCACTTAGGTCTCCCATGCCAGTGTTGGGTGCAGGATGTGGATTACCAGTGGATCCACTATATGGTCTGACATCACCATTGAGGGATGTACATCCTGTGTGGAGCATATCCTCCCCATGTGTGATGAGCAGAACTGGTATACGTCCCCCCCTAGTGGGTATGGTTCATGGCTGTTTCACAGCAGTCAGGTGTATGAACACCCGGGACCTGTGGCGTAGGGTGTTGTGTCATGGGTAATGTTCTCGGTCTATGTATGGGTGGTTGATGTCACCCAATACGGCGGTGTTGTGAGAGCATGCACACTCACCAGTGTCCTCAGGATGGCTGTGCAGGTATCCTGGGTTTGGGAGGGTGGTCTGTAGCATGCAACAAACTGTAGGGCAGTCCTACCCATGGTTAATTGCACCTGGATATTCCCCGCTGCAACGGCCACGTCTGTGGCATGGCCGGGTTGCTGTTGTGTGGCTGGACACACGACGGTCCACAGTCTGCCACCCATGCCGTCGCACCATGTGTATGCATGTCTGCTCTGTGCTGAGTCTAAGTGTCTGAGCATGCCCAGTAAGCAGCTGTGTAGATGGACACACAGTACAGTGCACACCGCGCCCGACTGCATTAATACCCCGGGTGCATGCCTGTATCCCCTTCGCAACGGCCACGTCTGTGGCATGGCCGGGTTGCTGTTGTGTGGCTGGACACACACGACGGTCCACATTCTGCCACCCATGCCATCGCACCATGTGTATGCATGTCTGCTCTGTGCCGAGTCTAAGTGTCTGAGCATGCCCAGTAAGCAGCTGTGTAGATGGACACACAGTACAGTGCACACCGCGCCCGACTGCATTAATACCCCGGGTGCATGCCTGTTTCCCCTTCACAACGGCCACGTCTGTGGCATGGCCGGGTTGCTGTTGTGTGGCTGGACACACACGACGGTCCACATTCTGCCACCCATGCTTTCGCACCATGTGTATGCATGTCTGCTCTGTGCCGAGTCTAAGTGTCTGAGCATGCCCAGTAAGCAGCTGTGTAGATAGACACACAGTACAGTGCACACCGCCCGACTGCGTTGATACCCCGTGAGCATGTCTGTCTCCCCTTTGCAACCGCTAGGTGTGGGAGGCATGGCCAGTACACCCACCGGGGGTACACACGACAGTCGTCACCGATGTCTGCTACTAGGCGTGTAGCCATGGCCAATGGCATCCTGCATAGCCATGGTGACCATCCAGGTGACACATATGTGGCTGTCATGCCACATTGGCTGCCTACATCCTGCACGCCGGATGCCCTCTTATAGGGTATACTGTCATGTGGTGCATCCCGTATTCCTGTCGTGATGTACTGATCAGTAGTTATTTGGTATTCCCGACTGCAGCACTAATGTGTTACTGTACGGCCACCTTGGGATGGTAACAGGCTGCGTGACTGCGCACTCTGTCTTCATTCCCTATCGGACGCATTGCCTCTGCAGATGATACCACCCACCTAGGGGTATGCCTCCTGACAGTGCTGTGCTCAGTAATCCCGGTAGCGTGTTCTGTAAATGCTTCATGCTGTAGTGAGTTCATGTAGGTAGGCGTAGGTTCGACTCTCGGCCCCTCTGTGTGTGTGTGTGTGTGTGTGTGTGTGTGTGTGTGTGTTTCCAGCTGCCTCTGCAGATGAACAAGCTTTTAGATGCTTCGCAACACATACCTTGGCTATTGCCAGCTATTCTCTTACAGGTGATGTCACCCACCTAAAAGTATGCCTCTGACAGCGCTGTGCTCAGTAAACTCGGTAGCGCGTTCTGTAAATGCTTTATGCTGTAGTGAGTTCATGTAGGTAGGCGTAGGTTTGACTCTCGGCCCCTCTGTGTGTGTGTGTGTTTCCAGCTGCCTCTGCAGATGAACAAGCTTTTAGATGCTTCGCAACACATACCTTGGCTATTGCCAGCTATTCTCTTACGGGTGATGTCACCCGCCTAGAAGTATGCCTCTGACAGCGCTGTGCTCAGTAAACTCGGTAGCGCGTTCTGCAAATGCTTCATGCTGTAGTGAGTTCATGTAGGAGGCGTAGGTTCGACTCTCAGCCCCTCTGTGTGTGTGTGTGTGTGTGTGTGTTTCCAGCTGCCTCTGCAGATGAACAAGCTTTTAGACGCTTCGCAACACATACCTTGGCTATTGCCAGCTATTCTCTTACGGGTGATGTCACCCGCCTAGATGTATGCCTCTGACAGCACTGTGCTCAGTAAACTCGGTAGCACGTTCTGTAAATGCTTCATGCTGTAGTGAGTTCATGTAGGTAGGCGTAGGTTCGACTCTCAGCCTCTGTGTGTGTGTGTGTGTGTGTGTGTTTCCAGCTGCCTCTGCAGATGAACAAGCTTTTAGATGCTTCGCAACACATACCTTGGCTATTGCCAGCTATTCTCTTACGGGTGATGTCACCTGCCTAGAAGTATGCCTCTGACAGCGCTGTGCTCAGTAATCTCGGTAGCGCGTTCTGTAAATGCGTCATGCTGTAGTGAGTTCATGTAGGTAGGCGTAGGTTCGACTCTCAGCCCCTCTGTGTGTGTGTGTGTTTCCAGCTGCCTCTGCAGATGAACAAGCTTTTAGATGCTTCGCAACACATACCTTGGCTATTGCCAGCTATTCTCTTACGGGTGATGTCACCCGCCTAGAAGTATGCCTCTGACAATGCTGTGCTCAGTAATCTCGGTAGCGCGTTCTGTAAATGCGTCATGCTGTAGTGAGTTCATGTAGATAGGCGTAGGTTCGACTCCCGGCCCTTCCCTTTGTGTGTGTGTGTGTGTGTTTCCAGCTGCCTCTGCAGATGAACATGCTTTTAGACGCTTCGCAACACATACCTTGGCTATTGCCAGCTATTCTCTTACGGGTGATGTCACCCGCCTAGATGTATGCCTCTGACAGCGCTGTGCTCAGTAATCTCGGTAGCGCGTTCTGTAAATGCGTCATGCTGTAGTGAGTTCATGTAAATAGGCGTAGGTTCGACTCCCGGCCCTTCACTGTGTGTGTGTGTGTGTGTTTCCAGCTGCCTCTGCAGATGAACATGCTTTTAGACGCTTCGCAACACATACCTTGGCTATTGCCAGCTATTCTCTTACGGGTGATGTCACCCGCCTAGAAGTATGCCTCTGACAGCGCTGTGCTCAGTAATCTCGGTAGCGTTCTGTAAATGCGTCATGCTGTAGTGAGTTCATGTTGATAGGCGTAGGTTCGACTCCCGGCCCTTCCCTGTGTGTGTGTGTGTTTGTATCCAGCTGCCTCTACAGATGATCAGGCTTTTAGACGCTTCGCAACACAAACCTTGGCTATCAGCGGCCATTCCTTTACGGATGTTGTCACCCACCTGTACATGTGCCTCTGATGGTGGTGTGCTCGGTGGTCCACGTAGCGCATTCCATACCTGTGTCGTGCATTTGGGTATGTGGGGGTGTGGTCAATCACCATGCCTGCCACATGTGTGTGTGTCCATGCTCCCAGCTGCATGGGTTCATACGGTATTGCCTTGTGGTTTACGCAGAACACTCATATCCTGCCGCCATCCCTGTGTTTGTGGATGGTGGTACGCAGCTTATGTACTGCATGTGTGCCTGTTGTGGTCGGCGACCGCCGTAGCGTGTTCTCCACGTGCACCATGCTATGGTGTGGTGGGGTGATGCTGTGTACATTACACTCCCGGGCCTGCCACATGTGTCCGTCTGTATCTCTGTCATTGTATATCTACGTACCTATGTTGTGCCCGTACTGCTGCTCTAGCATGGACGGCTGTCTTTCCCATGTATCGCATATTTGCACGGCTGACACATATAACTGTGGTACGTTGCATATCCACTCATTGTCCATGCACTGTCTGTATTCCAGAACACCGTAATGACATCTGCTGGATATCGTGGCAGACAGCTATCCTTGCTGACCTGACAGTGTACCTGTACACGCCATACACCTTGTGTGTACTTGCCTAGTTATGGTGTGTGTATGTCTACCTGTGCTGTATGCATGGCCGTGTGTGTGTCCCGCTACAGCCATCTGTGCAGGTGTCGCCACTATGGGTAATCCTTGTGGACCGGTGTTTCATGTGCACGTCTGCACATACCTGCAGACTGTACTACCCCTCCTGACAGCGGACTTAGATCGACTGCTGCCCTAGGCTGTAGGGCTCCATGGCGCCCACCACCACAGCACATGGTGCCCCCATCTTGGTATACCTACATGACACACCTACTAGACAGGTGGCCCTACCAGTGCGGCGCCCTGGGCAGCCGCAGGATTGCCGTATGCCTACGGCCGGATATGGGCACATCACAAGGCATACGTCTACATTCGGTGTTTTACGACGTCCAGGTTATAATACCAGAGGGGGGACCTCATCAGCTATGCTATAGAATGCGGATCTAGTTGGATTAGTAGGTGGAGGGTTGGCCACACACCAGGGCTGACCGATGGAACACTGATGAGGCCTCTTTTGAGAGGCAGGTGGAGCAAGCCCCCGTGACGGGAATGTAGTTTAGGTACAGATGTAGGGTTAGCACACATTTGTCCACTCTTTCAGTTCTGTACCGCTGTATTACAGTGATTTGCTATGCATATCTTCCATATACATTGTTAAATCTTTGACTGATGAGTATTCGGCATAGTACAATATCATATGATACATGTGTTAATAGGATGCCTTCTGAGATGTTAACATATGTGTGTGTGGTTAACATTGTGTCTGTGCTTTCTATGCTGTGGTTACATGTTCATTGTTTGCACAGAAAGTAACACATGGAAGTGTAAGGGGGGATATATAAAGCCTGGACGCCTCTATGTTATGTGTAAGTCTCACGGAGCCTACGGGTGATAGCGCTTACATGTCTATGGAGTAACCTTTGGATACCACATGTGACCTGTCGTGGACGAAATGTCTACGTTGACTGTTTCATCTACCTATGTGTGTCTTGGTTTGTGTGCCATAAGGTGCCAGCGGGTCTTTGATGTTGATTAGGTGTATTCCATGGTCAATTGACATTAATCCTATTAATTCACTGAAGGATGTTCTTCATTGGTGGGAACACCATAGTTTGACCATCGTATGGCTTTCCTAGCTGACGTTGATATTGTGCCATTGGTATGTGTTCCACAGGTCACCCATTTGTTCCGCGGTATGGGAGCGTGTGATCCCCATTTCGGTGCTGGCAGATTGAGTGCTGTGTACGCCGGTATTCGCACAGTGGTCTGGCTTTGTATGGGGAGTGTCTACTGTTGTCCCTATTTGTATTTCCTGAGTTATGCCTCACTGCAGCTGTGTGGTTACACCAGGTTCGCGGTTATGGGTGCCATCTTGGTCCTACGCTTGTCCATCCCTAGCGATTGTCTACTGGACACTGGTATGGAGCAGTACACATTTCACACCTGCATTTGGCATTAGCCGGTGGATGCTTTGCACTATCAGTGGGGAGTAAGGCACGTGCTACTCCCATATCCCTCCCACGGTGCGGGACAATGTATTATCTGCCAAACAACACCGAGCCCCATTTCTGCATACCCAGGATCCCATGGCTGCAACCCTCGACGGTACCCATTACACATCCGGCATGTGCGGGAATGGGATGTGGACGCACCTCTATGGACTCTACAATCTGGGAATATCTGTACATATGTCCTGCATTCCGTGGACAGTTGTCGTCAACCCTGAACACGCTGGGGGTGCATATGTCTGGCTGTACCGTAGTCACGGCTGTCAGTTCTTTCGGGTCTCTCGATCGTAGCTGGTTGACATTGCGTACGGATGAATCTCTGGGGTCGTACTATGAACACCATTGTGCATATGTACAGTGTAGACCTTGTTGGACTGTGTCCATCTGGCTAGTGGGTTTGACTGCTGCTGTATGTTCCCCAATCGCGGATGTCTGCTTGCTACCCATATTATGTAGTGCTACATTGACCAGGGTATTCTAAACTGAAACTGGATGGTGTAGATCCAATGATGCAGGCTAGGAGATGCTTTAAGTAATCCTCAAATGTCTCATTAGGATATGTCCACCACTGTATTGTCAAACTGACACAACCAAAACATGTAGATCCTATTAATTCATTGACGGATGTTCTTTATAAGCGTGAACGCCATCGTTTCAGGATCCTATGACTTTCCTACTTGACGTTGTTGGTGTGCCATTAGTATGTGTTCCTTAGGTCGCCCATCTGTTCCGCGGTATGGAAGCGAGTGATCCCCATTCTCTTTCTGGCAGATTGAGTGCTGTGTACGTCGGTATTCGCACGGCGGTCTGACTTTGTATGTGGAGTCTCTACTGTAGTCCCTATCTGTATTCCCTGTGTTTTGCCTTACTACAGCTGTGTGATTCCACCAGGTTTGCAGTTATGGGTGCCATCTTGGCCTTACGTTTGTCACATCCATGGGAACTGCCTAATGGACACTGGTATAGGGCTGTACACATTTCACAGCTGCATTTAGCATTCTCCGGTGGATGATTTGCATTATTGGTGCGGAGTAACGCATATGCCATACCCACATCCCTCACACGGGGCGGGACAACGGATCATCTGCCAATCAACACCGACACCCATTTCTGCATACCCACGATCCCATGGCTGCAGCCCTCGATGGTACCCATTATACATTCTTCATGTGTGCGGGACTGAGATGTGGACGCACATCTATGGACACAGCCATATGGGTATTTCTGCCCATATGTTCTGCGTTTCATGGACACCTGTCATCAACCGTAAACACGCTGGTGGTGCATATGTCTAACAGTGCCGTAGTCATGGCTGTTACGCCTTCAGCGTCGCTTCCTCCATCACGTTTATCTTGCTTAGGGCTAAATTTTTGGGTCCTACAATGGACACAAATGTGCATATGTAAAATGTAGAACATGTTGGACTGTGTCCATCTGGCCAGTGGTTATGATCGCTGCTGTATGTTCCCCAATCGCAGATGTGTGTTTGACTACACATATTATGTTGTGCTACGAAACCCATGTTCTACTACGATTAACCCAAATGGTATTAATGTAATGCTGCAGGTTGGCAACTGCCTTAAGTAATCCTCAGAAGGCCCAGTAGGACGTATACGCCACTGTATTGTCAATATAACACAGCCAGAACATGTGGACCCTATTGATTCATTGAAGGATGTTCTTTATAAGCGGGAACGCCAGTGTTTAAACATCCTATGACCTTCCTAGTTGACGTTGCTGGTGTGCCATTGGTATGTGTTCCACTGGTCGCCCATTTGTTCCGCAGTATGGCAGCGAGTAATCCCCATGTTGTTGCTGGCAGATCGAGTGCTGTGTACGCCGGTATTCGCACGGCGGTCTGGATTTCTATGGGGAGTGTCTACTGTAGTTTCCATCTGCATTTCCTGTGTTATGCCTAACTGCAGCTGTGTAATTCCACCGGGCTTGCAGGTATGGGTGCCATCCTGGCCGTAGGCCTGTCCATCCATGGGGATTGCCTACTGGACACTGTTATGGCCTATACACATTCCACACCTGCATTTAGCATTATCCGGTGGATGCTTTGCATTATTAGTGGGGAGTAGGTCATGTGCTACACCCACATCCCTCCCACGGGGCGGGACAACGGATTATCTGCCAAACAACACCGAGCCCCATTTCTGCATACCCAAGATCCCATGGCTGCAACCCTCGATAGTACCCATTACACATCCTTCATGTGTGCGGGACTGGGATGTGGACGCACATGTATGGACACGTCGATCTTGGGATTTCTGTTCATATGTCCTGCATTTCATGGACACCTGTCATCAACCTTAAACACGATGGTGGTGCATATGTCTAACTGTGCCGTAGTCACGGCTATCGCATCATCTGGTGGTCGGAAACGGCTGGATGGATTTCTGTTAGAAGGTATTTTTGGGTCCTACAATGGACACAAATGTGCATATGTAAAGTTAGATGTTGCTGGACTGTGTCCAACTGGCCAGTGGTTTTGACTGCTGCTGTATGTTCCCCAATCGCGGATGTCTGTTTGACTACCCATTCTACATGGTTCTACGTAAACCAGGTGTTTTAGAACTGTGAATAAATGGTGTATATCCAAAGATGCAGGTTAGCAACTGCTTTAAATAAACCTCAGACGTCCCAATAGGACATATCCGTCACTGTACTTTCAACATAACACCACCGGAACATGTTGATCCCCTATGTATTCATTGAAGCATGTTTTCTTTATAGGTGGGAATGCCATAGTTTACATACCCTAGTTGACGTTGTTGGTGTGCCATTACTATGTGTTCCACAGGTCGCCCATCTGTTCCGCTGTATGGTAGCGGCGCCCCATTTTGTTGCTGGCAGATTGAGTGCTGTGTACGCGGTGTTAGCATCGGTCCGACTTTGTATGGGGAATGTCAACTGTAGTCCCTATGTGTATTTCCTGTGTAATGCCTTACTGCGGCAGTGTAATTCCACCGTGTTTGCAGTTATGGGTGCCATCTTGGTCGTACGCTTGTCCATCCATATGAATTGCCTACTGGACACTGGTATAGGGCTGTACACATTTCACACCTGCATTTAGCATTCTCCGGATTGTAGAAATCAGTAGGCTTTTCTAAATGACAGTCAATAACACAGGAAGCTCAGGTTCACAACGTTTTAGTAGTGTACACCGGGAGGCAAAAAACTATACAGTACAAGTATAAGAGTTTCCAGCGGACATGTGTCATCGGACAGTGGCCACTCTATACCTCCACCCGGTAGTGCCCGTGCAACCCCAGGCAGGCACGGGTCATGTCGCCGCAGGCGGACACAGTGAGCCATACCACCTGCACTGTAGAGTCTGGGGCTGCCAAGTATACCCCGTGTAGGCATCACAGATGACTGAACTGTGTACACACATACCCACACACAGCAGACACAACTGTAGGGCTCCACCACATCCACATGCATTCTGCACAGTCATGCCCAGTAAATGCACAGGCCCTTACACACACACATGATGTCATCCATTGGTGCAGCCTATGCCCATGGCACACATATCACCCTGTGCATATGATGAAGCCTCTGCTGCAGAACCGTGAGCTACACCATCGGTGCATGGTTATGCAAACATATTCTGATGCACAGGGTGGACAAGATAGTGAGAGGTGTATGTGATAGCTGTGTCCGCATAGTACGCGATGTGTATGTTGCGGTGGTTGTGTATGGCAGGTGACAGGTGCGTATGTGACGTGGGTGGTGCACTGACATCATGCAGCAGACATACCATGTAGTGCAGGTGCAGCATTCATTGTTTAGTGTACACGGTATGTGTGGTGGTTACATGTGTAGCACCATGTTGGTTCAGTTAACCCGTATGCCAATTATGGTGTACTTGCATGTGCCTACTGGGAGCACTGTTATCAGTTCCCCACGTGTAGTTGTGGGGTACCCACAGGCACATCTGGCAATATCAGCATAGCACAGGTACCCGCAACCGGCATGGACCCCTACATAGGTACATAGGCGCACATGTACATACCAGGCTATGTGCCCTACGGCATGAGTAATCCTAGCCAGAGTGTATGTGGCTGCTAACACCCCTTAGGATGAGGATACCACATCCATCGGTCTCCTGTCCCCCGTCCAGCACTGACACAGAGATGATGCCTGGCGCATACCTATGATCACACATCCACACGTCATGATTACTCCTGGACAAAGTCAGTCAGGGCCTCTGCTTCACATGGGCTGGCAATCCTCTCCGTGTTGTAGGGTGTCTCTGGGCGTTGACCCTGTTCCCCCAGCACGTCCTAGTCATCTTCGTGGTGAGGTGTCTGACAGTCGCTTCTGTGCCCGTGTTTGCCTGGAGCCTAGGAGGTGGAACATGTCCATGTCACCCTGGTTGGACATGGCCGTGTATGTCAGGCACAGATCACCACAGAGCAGACGTGCTGGGAAGGTATACAGCCGGAGTCCCCTTGGTCGGGCAGCGTGTGACACATGTCCCAGCACCTTTATCCCCGCGTCATGGAACGTTTGTGGTCCTTCCAAGTGCTGCAGGTGTCAGGTTAGGTACAGCCCAGATGTGCCATTGTACGCAATCATTGGTCTGGTGTGTGATGTGTACAGGGTACAATGAACACCCCTGATGTGGATGTGATTCCTTCCAGACCAGGTGGCCACAGTGGAATGTCTTCCCACCCACATTGGCATTGTATGTGTTGACAGAGGTTACCGACAGGTGTGGTACCCATTTCCCTGAACACGTCCACCATGTTGAATGGATTACCACCTACATGTTACGTCGGGGCGAACATGTCCTTCCCACTGGGTAGGTCTGCACCTTCTCTGGCATGTAGCAGCAGGCCATGGCTCTGGCACCAGTTATCCATGTCTATGAGGCCCCAGGTGGATGTCCGTGTCAGATGGGGTGTTGGGTATGGTGGCTGGTGTGCAGTCATCTGCATACCTTGTCTGCCACAATCCCCCATGTTTGCATGCACATTGGAAGGTCGAATGCCGAACGGCAGGGGCCCAGGACTGAGCCCTGTGGGCCTCCACTCGAGACCAGCTTTGAGTCTGACACGGCACCAGGAACACAAACCCTGTGTGGTGTGACCTCCATCCATTCCGAGAACCATCGTGTGACATATGTCCCCACATGTACACTGGCGAGCCTTTCCATGAGTCCCACGTGGAGTGTGTTTTGAACGCTCCCGCCAGGTCATGGTAGTGTGTGCAAACCGACGTACCCCCATCAATGGCCTTAGTGACCGCTCCAGACAGGACGAGCAGGTTTGGGAGGCAGGATCTGCCCTTGGCTAAGTCGTTGTGGGTATGTTCCGGTATTGGCTGTACACCACTGTCTGTATTCATGGGCACCTGTATGGACCTCCCCGCAGCTTTGCAGACAAGGCTTGTCAAGCTGATAGGGCGGGAATGTCTACAGTCCATAAGAGCACTACCCTGGCGTAGTGGGACCACAGCTGCCGTATGCCATCCAGCGGGGACCTAGCCCGTAGTAAGGCTAACATGACACAGTGGCCTTATGTGTGGGGCGAGGGCCTCAATGAGGTTGGGTAGCACACAGCCAGGGACACCATCGGGGCCCATTGGTGCTGTGTTCACCGCCTAACAGATATCAGATCACTCCAGGGCATATGAGATGTTTTGGAGGCTAGATTCTGGTGGGATGGATACGTCCCCTTTTGGGGGGGGGTGGATGTATGCATGGAACATGTTGGCTGGTTTGTTGACAATGTCTGTGGGTGCAGTGACCGTTGTACCATTCTGGATCAATTCCGGCCATGACTGTGTGCTCCCACCCATGTCCCTACCACAGCTAAGGAAGGCCCTATGGTTGTCTCATGTGCCCTCTGCAGTACCACTCCCACAAGCGGCCTTGGATGATTGTATGTGTGGCCATATGTTAACGCCGGTATGAATGGGTGATGGCTTCCCTGGTACTGATATTGCTCTGTCATGTATTAGCTCCAACTGTTGATGTACAGTTTGTCAGTGGCTGGGGTCCACCAGACCATGTGCCTGCCTTCGGTGGACAAGGTCCTGATATTATCATGATCGCTTGGTGCAGACATCCCTGGGGGTGTTCAGAGAAGGCATTCATAAGGGATTTGGCAGTGCGGCCTGTGTTCACCACTGGCATGGAGGACTTGTAGGGTACCACACCGGTCGTATGATGTGTGTGGTTTGCTGTGGAGAGGTCGTCACTTAGGTCTCCCATGCCGGTGTTGGGTGCAGGATGTGGATTACCAGTGGATCCACTATATGGTCTGACATCACCATTGAGGGATGTACATCCTGTGTGGAGCATATCCTCCCCATGTGTGATGAGCAGAACTGGTATACGTCCCCCCCTAGTGGGTATAGTTCATGGCTGTTTCACAGCAGTCAGGTGTATGAACACCCGGGACCTGTGGCGTAGGGTGTTCTGTCATGGGTAATGTTCTCGGTCTATGTATGGGTGGTTGATGTCACCCAATACGGTGTGTTGTGAGCATGCACACTCACCAGTGTCCTCAGGATGGCTGTGCAGGTATCCTGGGTTTGGGAGGGTGGTCTGTAGCATGCAACAAACTGTAGGGCAGTCCTACCCATGGTTAATTGCACCTGGATATTCCCGCTGCAACCACATCTGTGGCATGGCGGGTTGCTGTTGTGTGGCTGGACACACACGACGGTCCACAGTCTGCCACCCATGCCGTCGCACCATGTGTATGCATGTCTGCTCTGTGCTGAGTCTAAGTGTCTGAGCATGCCCAGTAAGCAGCTGTGTAGATGGACACACAGTACAGTGCACACCACGCCCGACTGCATTAATACCCCGGGTGCATGCCTGTATCCCCTTCGCAACGGCTACGTCTGTGGCATGGCCGGGTTGCTGTTGTGTGGCTGGACAGACACAACGGTCCACATTCTGCCACCCATGCCATCGCACCATGTGTATGCATGTCTGCTCTGTGCCCAGTCTAAGTGTCTGAGCATGCCCAGTAAGCAGCTGTGTAGATGGACACACAGTACAGTGCACACCACGCCCGACTGCATTAATACCCCGGGTGCATGCCTGTTTCCCCTTCACAACGGCCACGTCTGTGGCATGGCCGGGTTGCTGTTGTGTGGCTGGACACACACGATGGTCCACATTCTGCCACCCATGCTTTCGCACCATTTGTATGCATGTCTGCTCTGTGCCGAGTCTAAGTGTCTGAGCATGCCCAGTAAGCAGCTGTGTAGATAGACACACAGTACAGTGCACACCGCGCCCGACTGCGTTGATACCCCGTGAGCATGTCTGTCTCCCCTTTGCAACCGCTAGGTGTGGGAGGCATGGCCAGTACACCCGCCGGGGGTACACACGACAGTCGTCACCGATGTCTGCTACTAGGCGTGTAGCCATGGCCAATGGCATCCTGCATAGCCATGGTGACCATCCAGGTGACACATATGTGGCTGTCATGCCACATTGGCTGCCTACATCCTGCATGCCGGATGCCCTCTTATAGGGTATACTGTCATGTGGTGCATCCCGTATTCCTGTCGTGATGTACTGATCAGTAGTTATTTGGTATTCCCGACTGCAGCACTAATGTGTTACTGTACGGCCACCTTGGGATGGTAACAGGCTGCGTGACTGCGCACTCTGTCTTCATTCCCTATCGGACGCATTGCCACTGCAGATGATACCACCCACCTAGGGGTATGCCTCCTGACAGTGCTGTGCTCAGTAATCCCGGTAGCGCGTTCTGTAAATGCTTCATGCTATAGTGAGTTCATGTAGGTAGGCGTAGGTTCGACTCTCGGCCCCTCTGTGTGTGTGTGTGTGTGTGTGTGTGTGTGTGTTTCCAGCTGCCTCTGCAGATGAACAAGCTTTTAGATGCTTTGCAACACATACCTTGGCTATTGCCAGCTATTCTCTTACAGGTGATGTCACCCGCCTAGAAGTATGCCTCTGACAGCGCTGTGCTCAGTAAACTCAGTAGCGCGTTCTGTAAATGCTTTATGCTGTAGTGAGTTCATGTAGGTAGGCGTAGGTTTGACTCTCGGCCCCTCTGTGTGTGTGTGTGTTTCCAGCTGCCTCTGCAGATGAACAAGCTTTTAGACGCTTCGCAACACATACCTTGGCTATTGCCAGCTATTCTCTTACGGGTGATGTCACCCGCCTAGAAGTATGCCTCTGACAGCGCTGTGCTCAGTAAACTCGGTAGCGCATTCTGCAAATGCTTCATGCTGTAGTGAGTTCATGTAGGTAGGCGTAGGTTCGACTCTCGGCCCCTCTGTGTGTGTGTGTGTGTGTGTGTTTCCAGCTGCCTCTGCAGATGAACAAGCTTTTAGACTTTTCGCAACACATACCTTGGCTTTTGCCAGCTATTCTCTTACGGGTGATGTCACCCGCCTAGAAGTATGCCTCTGACAGCACTGTGCTCAGTAAACTCGGTAGCACGTTCTGTAAATGCTTCATGCTGTAGTGAGTTCATGTAGGTAGGCGTAGGTTCGTCTCTCGGCCCCTCTGTGTGTGTGTGTGTGTGTGTGTGTGTGTGTGTGTGTGTGTGTGTGTGTTTCCAGCTGCCTCTGCAGATGAACAAGCTTTTAGATGCTTCGCAACACATACCTTGGCTATTGCCAGCTATTCTCTTACGGGTGATGTCACCCGCCTAGAAGTATGCCTCTGACAGCGCTGTGCTCAGTAATCTCGGTAGCGTTCTGTAAATGCGTCATGCTGTAGTGAGTTCATGTAGATAGGCATAGGTTCGACTCCCAGCCCTTCCCTGTGTGTGTGTGTGTGTTTCTAGCTGCCTCTGCAGATGAACATGCTTTTAGACGCTTCGCAACACATACCTTGGCTATTGCCAGCTATTCTCTTACGGGTGATGTCACCCACCTAGATGTATGCCTCTGACAGCGCTGTGCTCAGTAATCTCGGTAGCGCGTTCTGTAAATGCGTCATGCTGTAGTGAGTTCATGTAGATAGGCATAGGTTCGACTCCCGGCCCTTCCCTGTGTGTGTGTGTGTGTGTTTCCAGCTGCCTCTGCAGATGAACATGCTTTTAGACGCTTCGCAACACATACCTTGGCTATTGCCAGCTATTCTCTTACGGGTGATGTCACCCGCCTAGAAGTATGCCTCTGACAGCGCTGTGCTCAGTAATCTCGGTAGCGTTCTGTAAATGCGTCATGCTGTAGTGAGTTCATGTAGATAGGCGTAGGTTCGACTCCCGGCCCTTCCCTGTGTGTGTGTGTGTTTGTATCCAGCTGCCTCTACAGATGATCAGGCTTTTAGACGCTTCGCAACACAAACCTTGGCTATCAGCGGCCATTCCTTTACGGATGTTGTCACCCACCTGTACATGTGCCTCTGATGGTGGTGTGCTCGGTGGTCCACGTAGCGCATTCCATACCTGTGTCGTGCATTTGGGTATGTGGGGGTGTGGTCAATCACCATGCCTGCCACATGTGTGTGTGTGTCCATGCTCCCAGCTGCATGGGTTCATACGGTATTGCCTTGTGGTTTACGCAGAACACTCATATCCTGCCGCCATCCCTGTGTTTGTGGATGGTGGTACGCAGCTTATGTACTGCATGTGTGCCTGTTGTGGTCGGCGACCGCCGTAGCGTGTTCTCCACGTGCACCATGCTATGGTGTAGTGGGGTGATGCTGTGTACATTACACTCCCGGGCCTGCCACATGTGTCCGTCTGTATCTCTGTCATTGTATATCTACGTACCTATGTTGTGCCCGTACTGCTGCTCTAGCATGGACGGCTGTCTTTCCCATGTATCGCATATTTGCACGGCTGACACATATAACTGTGGTACGTTGCATATCCACTCATTGTCCATGCACTGTCCGTATTCCAGAACACCGTAATGACATCTGCTGGATATCGTGGCAGACAGCTATCCTTGCTGACCTGACAGTGTACCTGTACACGCCATACACCTTGTGTGTACTTGCCTAGTTATGGTGTGTGTATGTCTACCTGTGCTGTATGCATGGCCGTGTGTGTGTCCCGCTACAGCCATCTGTGCAGGTGTCGCCACTATGGGTAATCCTTGTGGACCGGTGTTTCATGTGCACGTCTGCACATACCTGCAGACTGTACTACCCCTCCTACGGCAGCGGACTTAGATCGACTGCTGCCCTAGGCTGTAGGGCTCCATGGCGCCCACCACCACAGCACATGGTGCCCCCATCTTGGTATACCTACATGACACACCTACTAGACAGGTGGCCCTACTAGTGCGGCGCCCTGGGCAGCCGCAGGATTGCCGTATGCCTACGGCCGGATATGGGCACATCACAAGGCATACGTCTACATTCGGTGTTTTACGACGTCCAGGTTATAATACCAGAGGGGGGACCTCATCAGCTATGCTATAGAATGCGGATCTAGTTGGATTAGTAGGTGGAGGGTTGGCCACACACCAGGGCTGACCGATGGAACACTGATGAGGCCTCTTTTGAGAGGCAGGTGGAGCAAGCCCCCGTGACGGGAATGTAGTTTAGGTACAGATGTAGGGTTAGCACACATTTGTCCACTCTTTCAGTTCTGTACCGCTGTATTACAGTGATTTGCTATGCATATCTTCCATATACATTGTTAAATCTTTGACTGATGAGTATTCGGCACAGTACAATATCATATGATACATGTGTTAATAGGATGCCTTCTGAGATGTTAACATATGTGTGTGTGGTTAACATTGTGTCTGTGCTTTCTATGCTGTGGTTACATGTTCATTGTTTGCACAGAAAGTAACACATGGAAGTGTAAGGGGGGATATATAAAGCCTGGACGCCTCTATGTTATGTGTAAGTCTCACGGAGCCTACGGGTGATAGCGCTTACATGTCTATGGAGTAACCTTTGGATACCACATGTGACCTGTCGTGGACGAAATGTCTACGTTGACTGTTTCATCTACCTATGTGTGTCTTGGTTTGTGTGCCATAAGGTGCCAGCGGGTCTTTGATGTTGATTAGGTGTATTCCATGGTCAATTGACATTAATCCTATTAATTCACTGAAGGATGTTCTTCATTGGTGGGAACGCCATAGTTTGACCATCGTATGGCTTTCCTAGCTGACGTTGATATTGTGCCATTGGTATGTGTTCCACAGGTCACCCATTTGTTCCGCGGTATGGGAGCGTGTGATCCCCATTTCGGTGCTGGCAGATTGAGTGCTGTGTACGCCGGTATTCGCACAGCGGTCTGGCTTTGTATGGGGAGTGTCTACTGTTGTCCCTATTTGTATTTCCTGAGTTATGCCTCACTGTAGCTGTGTGGTTACACCAGGTACGTGGTTATGGGTGCCATCTTGGTCCTACGCTTGTCCATCCCTAGCGATTGTCTACTGGACACTGGTATGGAGCAGTACACATTTCACACCTGCATTTGGCATTAGCCGGTGGATGCTTTGCACTATCAGTGGGGAGTAAGGCACGTGCTACCCCCATATCCCTCCCACGGTGCGGGACAATGTATTATCTGCCAAACAACACCGAGCCCCATTTCTGCATACCCAGGATCCCATGGCTGCAACCCTCGACGGTACCCATTACACATCCGGCATGTGTGCGGGAATGGGATGTGGACGCACCTCTATGGACTCTACAATCTGGGAATATCTGTACATATGTCCTGCATTCCGTGGACAGTTGTCGTCAACCCTGAACATGCTGGGGGTGCATATGTCTGGCTGTACCGTAGTCACGGCTGTCAGTTCTTTCGGGTCTCTCGATCGTAGCTGGTTGACATTGCGTACGGATGAATCTCTGGGGTCCTACTATGAACACCATTGTGCATATGTACAGTGTAGACCTTGTTGGACTGTGTCCATCTGGCTAGTGGGTTTGACTGCTGCTGTATGTTCCCCAATCACGGATGTCTGCTTGCTACCCATATTATGTAGTGCTACATTGACCAGGGTATTCTAAACTGAAACTGGATGGTGTAGATCCAATGATGCAGGCTAGGAGATGCTTTAAGTAATCCTCAAATGTCTCATTAGGATATGTCCACCACTGTATTGTCAAACTGACACAACCAAAACATGTAGATCCTATTAATTCATTGACGGATGTTCTTTATAAGCGTGAACGCCATCGTTTCAGGATCCTATGACTTTCCTACTTGACGTTGTTGGTGTGCCATTAGTATGTGTTCCTTAGGTCGCCCATCTGTTCCGCGGTATGGAAGCGAGTGATCCCCATTCTCTTTCTGGCAGATTGAGTGCTGTGTACGTCGGTATTCGCGGCGGTCTGACTTTGTATGTGGAGTCTCTACTGTAGTCCCTATCTGTATTCCCTGTGTTTTGCCTTACTACAGCTGTGTGATTCCACCAGGTTTGCAGTTATGGGTGCCATCTTGGCCTTACGTTTGTCACATCCATGGGAACTGCCTAATGGACACTGGTATAGGGCTGTACACATTTCACAGCTGCATTTAGCATTCTCCGGTGGATGATTTGCATTATTGGTGCGGAGTAACGCATATGCCATACCCACATCCCTCACACGGGGCGGGACAACGGATCATCTGCCAATCAACACCGACACCCATTTCTGCATACCCACGATCCCATGGCTGCAGCCCTCGATGGTACCCATTATACATTCTTCATGTGTGCGGGACTGAGATGTGGACGCACATCTATGGACACAGCCATATGGGTATTTCTGCCCATATGTTCTGCGTTTCATGGACACCTGTCATCAACCGTAAACACGCTGGTGGTGCATATGTCTAACAGTGCCGTAGTCATGGCTGTTACGCCTTCAGCGTCGCTTCCTCCATCACGTTTATCTTGCTTAGGGCTAAATTTTTGGGTCCTACAATGGACACAAATGTGCATATGTAAAATGTAGAACATGTTGGACTGTGTCCATCTGGCCAGTGGTTATGACCGCTGCTGTATGTTCCCCAATCGTGGATGTGTGTTTGACTACACATATTATGTTGTGCTACGAAACCCATGTTCTACTACGATTAACCCAAATGGTATTAATGTAATGCTGCAGGTTGGCAACTGCTTTAAGTAATCCTCAGAAGGCCCAGTAGGAAGTATACGCCACTGTATTGTCAATATAACACAGCCAGAACATGTGGACCCTATTGATTCATTGAAGGATGTTCTTTATAAGCGGGAACGCCAGTGTTTAAACATCCTATGACCTTCCTAGTTGACGTTGTTGGTGTGCCATTGGTATGTGTTCCACTGGTCGCCCATTTGTTCCGCAGTATGGCAGCGAGTAATCCCCATGTTGTTGCTGGCAGATCGAGTGCTGTGTACGCCGGTATTCGCACGGCGGTCTGGATTTCTATGGGGAGTGTCTACTGTAGTTTCCATCTGCATTTCCTGTGTTATGCCTAACTGCAGCTGTGTAATTCCACCGGGCTTGCAGGTATGGGTGCCATCCTGGCCGTAGGCCTGTCCATCCATGGGGATTGCCTACTGGACACTGTTATGGCCTATACACATTCCACACCTGCATTTAGCATTATCCGGTGGATGCTTTGCATTATTAGTGGGGAGTAGGTCATGTGCTACACCCACATCCCTCCCACGGGGCGGGACAACGGATTATCTGCCAAACAACACCGAGCCCCATTTCTGCATACCCAAGATCCCATGGCTGCAACCCTCGACAGTACCCATTACACATCCTTCATGTGTGTGGGACTGGGATGTGGACGCACATGTATGGACACGTCGATCTTGGGATTTCTGTTCATATGTCCTGCATTTCATGGACACCTGTCATCAACCTTAAACACGATGGTGGTGCATATGTCTAACTGTGCCGTAGTCACGGCTATCGCATCATCTGGTGGTCGGAAACGGCTGGATGGATTTCTGTTAGAAGGTATTTTTGGGTCCTACAATGGACACAAATGTGCATATGTAAAGTTAGATGTTGCTGGACTGTGTCCAACTGGCCAGTGGTTTTGACTGCTGTTGTATGTTCCCCAATCGCGGATGTCTGTTTGACTACCCATTCTACATGGTTCTACGTAAACCAGGTGTTTTAGAACTGTGAATAAATGGTGTATATCCAAAGATGCAGGTTAGCAACTGCTTTAAATAAACCTCAGACGTCCCAATAGGACATATCCGTCACTGTACTTTCAACATAACACCACCGGAACATGTTGATCCCCTATGTATTCATTGAAGCATGTTTTCTTTATAGGTGGGAATGCCATAGTTTACATACCCTAGTTGACGTTGTTGGTGTGCCATTACTATGTGTTCCACAGGTCGCCCATCTGTTCCGCTGTATGGTAGCGAGCGCTCCCCATTTTGTTGCTGGCAGATTGAGTGCTGTGTACGCCGGTGTTATCGGCGGTCCGACTTTGTATGGGGAATGTCAACTGTAGTCCCTATGTGTATTTCCTGTGTAATGCCTTACTGCGGCAGTGTAATTCCACCGTGTTTGCAGTTATGGGTGCCATCTTGGTCATACGCTTGTCCATCCATGTGAATTGCCTACTGGACACTGGTATAGGGCTGTACACATTTCACACCTGCATTTAGCATTCTCCGGTGGATGCTTTGCATTATTAGTGGGGAGTAAGGCAGGTACTACGCCCACATCCCTCCCACGGGGCGGGACAACGGATCATCTGCCAGACAACACCGAGCCCCATTTCTGCATACCCAAGATCCCATGGCTGCAACCCTCGACAGTACCCATTACACATCCTTCATGTGTGCGTGACTGGGATGTGGACGCACATGTATGGACACGTCGATCTGGGGATTTCTGTTCATATGTCCTGCATTTCATGGACACCTGTCATCAACCTTAAACACGCTGGTGGTGCATATGTCTAACTGGGGTGTAGTCACGGCTATCGCACCATCTGTTGTTTGGAAACAGCTGGAGGGAGTTCTGTTAAAAGGTATTTTTGGGTCCTTCAGTGGACACCAATGTGCATATGTAAAGTTAGATGTTGCTGGACTGTGTCCAACTGGCCAGTGGTTTTGACTGCTGCTGTATGTTCCCCAATCGCGGATGTCTGTTTGACTACCCATTCTACGTGGTGCTACGTAACCAGGTGATTTAGAACTGTGAACAAATGGTGTACATCCAAAGATGCAGGTTAGCAACTGCTTTAAATAAACCTCAGACGTCCCAATAGGACATATCCGTCACTGTATTTTCAACATAACACCACCGGAACATGTTGATCCCCTATGTATTCATTGAAGCATGTTTTCTTCAAAGGTGGGAATGCCATAGTTTACATATCCTAGTTGACGTTGTTGGTGTGCCATTAGTATGTGTTCCACAGGTCGCCCATCTGTTCCGCAGTATGGTAGCGAGTGCTCACCATTTTGTTGCTGGCAGATTGAGTGCTGTGTACGCCGGTGTTCGCACGGTGGTCCAACTTTGTATGGGGAATGTCAACTGTAGTCCCTATGTATATTTCCTGTGTTATGCCTTACCGCGGCTGTGTAATTCCACCGGGTTTGCAGTTATGGGTGCCATCTTGGTCGTACGCTTGTCCATCCATGAGAATTGCCTACTGGACACTGGTATAGGGCTGTACACATTTCACACCTGCATTTAGCATTCTCCGGTGGATGCTTTGCATTATTAGTGGGGAGTAAGGCAGGTGCTACGCCCACATCCCTCCCACGGGGCGGGACAAAGGATTACCTGCCAAACGACACCGAGCCCTGTTTCTACATACCCAGGATCCCTTGACTGCAACAGTCGACAGTACCCATTACACATCCTTCATGTGTGCGGGACTGTGATGTGGACGCACTTCTATGGACTTGGAACTCTGGGGATTTCTGTGCATATGTGCTGCATTTCATGGACAGCTATCATCAACATTGAGCACGCTTGCGGTGCATATGTCTAGCTGTGACGTGGTCACGACTATCGGTTCACGTGAGTGACGAAGGAGGCTGGCACGCATTCCGTACGGAAAATTTTGGGTCCTACAATGGACACCAATGTGCATATGTAAAGTGTAGAGCTTGTCGGACTGTGTCCGTGTGGCCAGTGGGTTTGACTGCTGCTGTGTGTTCACCAATCGCAGATGTCTGCTTGACTACCCATAGTGTGTAGTGCTACGGAAACCATGTTTTCCGAGACCGGAACCAAATGGTGTACATCCAATGTTGCAGGTTAACAACCGCTTTAATTAATCCCCAGAGGTCCCGGTTGGGAAGTATCGCCACTTTATTGTCGGAACAACACCTCCAGACTAGGTAAATCACGGGCACTTTGGCCCGGTCTTACCGGCCATTTGCAAGTGTAATTAGCAGACACGTGTCAATACATGTATGATAATGCATATTGTCATGCCGAAGTTAATCTATGTTATTTGGACAATGGCTTCTGCTATTGGCATCCGTTGCTGTGGGTGTTGCCGGTTACCATACACATGGCTTTCTCAAAGGCCGAATTCACAATTCTGAACACTACTGTGGCCTCCTTTAAGGACACTGAGCCAGTGGTCAACAGTACTGCAGCCACTGCATCACTTACATATGCCGTCTACCGGTACCTACAGGACTGCATGGATCAGGCATTCCCTTACCCAACTGTGGTTCATTGTACCAATGCCAAGCATCCAGTGTGGTGTACCCCAGCCATACACAAGCTGTACAACGAGAGGAGGTGGCTACTACAAGGCAGAGCAGACACCTTGTGAGGTATGACACCATTGGTCATTATATGTGTAGAGCTACAGGCTGTCATGACATGGTCCAGGGCACGTTCCACAGATATATCTCCATGGACCTGGCTGACAATCATACAGCCTTCATTTGCTATGCTGGACACCTGGGAGGTCACTCCCACATATGCTCTGACTGGGTTCACGATGATGTGGAGTTTACTCAACATACACACATTGCCAACATATGGGCTGACAGGTTCGGTGAAGACATCTCCACACCCTCCCCCCCACATGAAGAGATGTCTGTACCGGCGGTTTGTGGTCCCCGAATGTTCTGTGACGCACGGGTGGAACATGCTCTCTCCAGGGTAGTGAACATAGCATCCATGGGACCAGCTGGTGACCCGACTGTGTACTCCACGATCTCATTGAGGAATTAGACCCACAGTTAGGACAGCTGTTTATTTGTAGCCTCACCTCGAGTAACGTACCCGGGTTGTGTCGCACGGCGACTGTAGTCCCACGTCACAGGGCCAATGCCTCCACTGTCCCTGGTTATTACTGTCCCATTACCATGAGGAGACCTATCTGCAAAGACATGGGAAGGGATCATACAGCGGCTCGTAGATGGAGGCATAGGGGACCTGCATACTTTGCATCCAACCCGGTTTGGCTTGGTCAGGGGCGGTTCATGCGTTTAAAGCATGGTTGACGTTTTCGGGACAGTCACCGAGGCCATTGATGGGGGTCTTGCAGTCCATACAGCCTACCTCGACCTGGCAAAGGCCTTCAACACAATACCCCCCTCGGGTATCATTGATGAACCCATCGGCTTGGATGTGAACATGTACATCGCAGGATGGGTTGTAAACTGGCTATGTGACACGGCCCACGCGGTCATAGTTGCTGGCAGCATGTCGGACCTACTGCCTGTCGCAGGCGGTGT
Organism: Protopterus annectens; assembly: GCF_019279795.1. Taxonomy (NCBI): domain Eukaryota; kingdom Metazoa; phylum Chordata; order Ceratodontiformes; family Protopteridae; genus Protopterus; species Protopterus annectens. Next base: position 1,560,552,296 of record NC_056731.1, on the reverse strand, counting down.
CCCACGGGGCTCTGCCCTGGGTCCACTCCTCTTCTACATCTACATTTCCACAGTACAGGCACACACAGGGGTGTTATGGGCGACACTGTTTGTAGATGACTGCGAACCGGGTGCCATAGTGGGATGGACATCTGACACAGATATCCTTCAAAGGGGCCTCCCAGATATGCATATCTGCTGTCAGGGACATGGCCTACAGCTAAATGCAAGGTAATGCAAAATCATACCCGTCGAGGAGAACGAGGTCACCCCTGTCCGGCATATGGGTGGCAGTCCACTGAGCGCAGGGGTAATTACCAGGGATCAGGGGACACAGGTTGTCGGTCAACATTCGTTCAACACACACATTGCTATCGTGGTTCGGTGGGACTTCTACATTGCCCACCTGTTTGTGCAGGGATTCACATCTAGATCAGGGTAGGTCATTGTCTCCTTGTACTCATTACATGTTACACCTATGATTGAGTACATTGCCCCATTCGGAGGGTATCTGACCCGACACCTACAGCAGCTGGGAAGGCCTCATAGGTTAATTGTCATACAGATGCAGGGTGTCAGGGATTTGTGTAATGCTGCCCCACTGTTAGGACCCCTGCTCCATTCGGTCACATACCTCTTGTTTGGTGTTGACCTGTGCCTGACATACGAGGCCATGTTGACCCATATGTCATGTCTATGCTTCACCTACTGTATCTACATCCCTCGGAACCACAAGGGCAGGTGACATGAACCTTGACGCGGTCATTAATAGGATGTGTTGGAGTGACACATACGTCACCCACACACTCACTATGCTGTGGATCTACATCACAGTACATGTGAGGCAGAGATCCTTGCTAGCCTTGTTCGGGGGTATCTTGTCCGTTGGATGGGGGATTGCAGATATACCCCAAGGATTACATCATTATCACTGCTTGACAGAGGTACGGCAATATCATAGGCATTTTATCTGCGGACCGGAAGGTTGGCAAAGGAATCCTAACTATGGTGTAGGGTTATGGCTGACCTTGGGTGGATAGCCTACCCTGTACCTATGGACCTATGAACCTATGTTCATAGTTTGTCCCATTTACACTTGTCTATCCCCTATCCTCTTTCTCATGTGTATATTTCTGTGGCACGTGATTGTCCTCTGTATTACCTGCAGGTATGCTGTCTACAGTGCACATACGTCACGGTTGATTACAGTGTATCTGTGTCCCTACCACTGTGATACTGAGGACTACCACACATCCTTCACAACATTACATGCATATGTCCATTCTATTATTCTTTGGCCTATGGAGGGGTGTTAAGGCAACGGTTACACGCGTCCCTGTTTGTGCACGCTTCATGGTGGTCTTTGACCAGCCTCCGTTGCGGTCGTGGGTTGGACGGTAGTGTTGCTGTGTGTTTGGCATGTGTTTTCATTGCCGGTACATCTGTGGGAGGTGTGGTTGGCACATGTTCCTCTTTGCAGGGAGCCCCATCCTGGGGTTTTGTGTCATGCATCTACACTTGGCACGTGCCATATGTCCTGTGCTATTCCCACAGTCGTGTATGCCTTCATGCATTACTACTGCGTGTTACTGGCTGTTTGTATGTGGTACACATGGCGATTGTGGTGGTTGGCTTGGCCTATTCCCATGCTAGGACATACACATCTGTCAATTAAGTTGTTAAAATCAGACTGTAACACTCATTAGGCTTTTCAAAATGACAGTCAATAACACAGGAAGCTCAGTTTCACAACGTTTTAATAGTGTGCACCAGGAGGCAAATAACTATGCAGTACAAGTATAGAGTTTTGTGTGACTCTATACAGGAAGCAGCTTTATGTGTATTGTGTTTACAATCAGCTTTTGCCCACCTTAATGACGTGGTCAGTCACAGGGCATTTACATCACTATAGTCCACAATATTCTATTCATACGACGGTGCTAAGGTAATGCTTATTAAATGTTTTCCCATGAGAATAGCATAGCCTTGCAAGGCACGTAGTCAATTAGAATGTCCTTCTGTAAATGTTGCTCTGTCAAGGTTCCAAGCCTGTTCGGATACAATAGTCAGTTCATTTCCTACTAGGTTCCTTTGTCTCTCTGGTGAGCAGCTGTACTCTATCTTCGACCACCTAGAGGTAATACAGCAGGTATCAGCCATGGCGGAACCAGGCCTCAGTGGAAGGAAGAAAGATATACATGTACATACATTTATTATTCTCTAACCCAGCGGATAATTAATGCTGAATGACATACGCCTGCTGAACTGGTTACTGCCAGGGTCAGAGTTCAATCACACTGCAGCTACGCTTCAGGCAATTACATGCATGATAAGTTCTACTGCCATATTGTAAAATAGAATACAATGCATTATACACTATTTGCTTCTAAACTAGCACGTCATATATGTTTAGATATATATTTTTCTAACATTCTCCCTCCTTTTAATGCTTTTATTCTATCCAGACACATATACAACATTATTTCATTCCCTAGCCTCTTCCTCTCTGGAACTTTTAACTAGGCAAGTCATTTGTTTTACATTTCAGAAAGAATTTCATTTGGTATTAACAAATTCCACTCCAGGTCTTGATACATAGTCTCGGTTACAGATAAGTCAACAGAGTCCCTAACTAATCCTTTCATACAAGGTATCCCGCAACAGACACATGCTCCCAATATGAGCAAAACAACACAAATGGCAATCAAGATATTCAGTATGAGTAAACCCCATCCACCAAATGATTTCTGGAAATAGTTCATCAGTGGGTTTGGGCCTGGTTCCGCCATGGCTGATACCTGCTGTATTACCTCTAGGTGGTCGTTGATATCGTGCTTATTATGTGGTATATACGCACAGCAGTCTTCTTTGATAAGCACGCACGTACCACCTCTCGCCGCCAGGGTGCAGTCAAGAGCCATTACATTTTGTAGCACAACAGTTCTCATTGCATTCAGTTCATCAGTCACAAGTTCGAGAGCGGAAAAGTCGCATTGCTCATTACTTCGAGAGGTTTTGACAACTTTCTCAGTTCCCTGATTGATTTCACTGCTCCATAAGCTGGGATTATTCCAGCCCAGGATATAACACTGTCACTCAAGTCCATATGAGTCAATTTTCCTTTATCTCTTACAGAAGAATGATCTTTCCAAACATCTTCGATTTCACCCACTGGATTAGTAGGTTTCTCGACTGAGTTCCCAGTTCTTCGAGCTATATCTCTTACATTTTGTATCGTACCCAGAGGCAATTCTGCAGTATGTCATATGGCTGGAACCAGATAATCCAAAAAACAACTGCCGGACCAATTCTCAGGTAACCATTGATATGCTTTTTTCCCAACAAACAAAATAACAATATTCTACTTTACTACTGATGCGGGTTAACTCTGCATGTAACATTTTCCTGTCTATAACAGACAACTGTTTATACAATTCAGGATGTTTCTGCACATCTTTCCACGTTGTTCTCATTAAGCTTAAATACGAATCATGAATGGTGCTACAACTAGTACTGTGATCTTTGGCTGTTATATGACATTTGTAAGACACAGTTATGTTACAATTACTCCCACCAACTTGGACTGTATCATGTTTATAAAAACAAACAATTCCTTTTTGTGTAACAGGTAAGTACATTGCCACTTTGCCCTGTGATCTCACAGAACCTGTATCAAAAGGTAGATATTCACAAGTCTCAATTTATCCCCAAGGGGACAGCAGACATTAAAAGTCCTCCATATGCTGTAGGTATGGCAGTACAAACCCAGCAATTTGAAATGTTCATAGTCTCTACATGCACACACTTCATGGCTAGGTATGTGTTGAGGTTTGGATGTCAATCTGTGGCCAGTTCATCATGTCTCATTATTTGTATCTGTGTAGTTATATGCAGGAAAGATCCCAGCAAAAGAAAAGTCACCACAAACATGGTTAATAGGTGTATGATCAGTAGGACAGTAAACCAATGTCTTTGGGGTTGCTTTGTATTGTTATACACTCTGCCCTGGTCATTCTGTCTCTGTGGTATATCGGCTACGACATGTAAATCAGACTGGATATTCTTTACCGGTTTGCAAAGGGTCAGGTGAACCCAGGACGACCTCTCCGCAACCTTTACTGCAGTAGGCGTTGCCAACAGTACCTGGTACGGACCTTCCCACGTTGGACTCGTCCGGTTACTTGTTTGGATAACAGTCAACCACACCCAGGATCCTGGAGTCAGCTCTGCGTCCGGCTTCGTTTGTTCTTTATCTGAAAAAGAGTTTAACTGCAAAACAGTGTTATTGGTTAACAATCCTCTCATGTAACTGGCTAATGAGCCATCGACCTCCAGCTCTGCAGGCATGTGAGCTTTACACTGTGGCACATAATATGCCATTCCAAATACTACTTCAAAGGGGGTCAAACCCTTTACATTTGGAACTGTTGTCATGCTCAGCAATGCTAGAGGTAGACAGCAAATCCAATTCGTCTGGGTGTCACTCATCAACCTCCTCAACTTATTTCTCGAAATCCCATTGTACCTCTCCACCAGTCATGCTGACTGTGGGTGGTACGTGCAATGATTATTCAAGGAAATCCCAAAGAATCCCCCAGGTTGCTGGATTGTCTGGTTCACAAAATGTGTTCTATTGTCACTGTAGCTTCTTTCCGGTATGCCAGATCTAGGGATACTTTATTTTACTGGGGCCTTTGCCGCTGTTGCTGCATCCGGATTCCTGGTTGGAAATGCTTCCACCCATTTTGAAAACATATCTATAATCACTAAACAGTATTTCTTCCCTTCACATTTATTCAGCTCTATAAACTCCATACAAATAGTATGGAACGGATATGGTGGTGTAGGGTAACTCCCTCACTTCGGTTGGAATGCTCCCTGTGCATGATGTTTACTGCAAATATGACACGCTGCTCAAAATGTTTGTATGTGGTTCCTAATTCCGTATGTTAGGAATATTCTGTTAACCAACTGTACCACCCCCTGTTGAGACATGGCTCTGCCCATGGCTCAACAAAGCCGCATATCTAAATAAATTAGACGTTAATATTGGCTTTCTCACTTTGGAGATGTACAGTCCATCTTCAAGGATTGCTCCTCGTCTTACCCACGTCTGCTTTTCTGCTTTCGTAGTTGATGTTTGCATTGTTTCTAACATTTCTAAATCTAGAATCTCTGAGGATTGTCATTCCTCATTCAAAAAGAAAGTTTCTGAGTGTGAGGCTGCTTGTTTTGCAGCTGCATCAGCTCGTGCATTACCTTTCATAATCTTATCCTGTTGCTTTGTATGAGCTGCACATTTACAATTAACTACTTTAGTAGGTAACTGAATGGGATCTAATACATTCAAGATCAATTGCGCATGATTAATCGGTTTACCAGTGGATGTTATCATTCCCCTATTCTTCCACTGCTGCGCATAAACATGCACTGTAGAGACAGCATACTGACTATCGGTATATATGTCCACACATCTGTTTTTCGCTAGAGTGCAAGCACGTGTTAAAGCTATCAATTCCGCTGCTTGAGCAGACAAGTTATGCTGCAGGGGTTGGGCTTCTACAATCTCAATATCAGTAACTACTGCATAACCTACTTGATTCTTTCCTGTAGGACCCTTTCTACATGATCCGTACACATAAACTGTCACCTCTGCATCATCTAAGGGTATATCAGTAATATCCTGTCTGGGTAAAGTTATTTGCTCCATTTCCTGTAGGCAACTGTGTGGTGTGCCATACACAGGTGTCGGACGTGACATTGATGGGTTTAATGTTGTACAACGTTCAATCACCATATGAGGTTGACTCAGGAGTATGGTCGAACAAGAAAGATGTCTAGCACGGGGCAGGAATGCTATTTTCTCTTGCAGCTAAATTATCGCAACTGCATGAGGCACTCTCACAGTGAGAGGGTGGAATAATACCATTGATGCCAAAGCCTGTACTGCCATGGCTGCTGCAACAACTGCCTGTACACAATGTGGCAATGACCGTGCCACTGGGTCCAACTGCGATGAGTAGTAAGCTATGGGGCGTTGCTTACTTCCATGCTGTTGCGTCAAGACTGACGTCATATATCCCTGCTTACAATCTACAGTCTGAAAACATCTGTTATGATAATTCGGGAGACCTAAAACAGATGTTGAAGCTATCAATCGTTTTAGTCTGCAGAAAGCTGTTTCTGCTACTGGAATCCAGTGTAGTATATCTTGTGCTGCCATAGGTGTATTAAAGATTAAAGCAGACAATAGAGCCTATTCAAAAGCATAGTTTGGTAACCAGCTTCGACAAAAGTTAGTCGTCCCAGGAAGGACATCATTCCCTTCTTGGTAGTTGGCTTGGGTGCTTGTGAAATTGCTGCCTTCCTATCTTCATCTAATGTTCTACCCTCCTTGGATACCACATATCCCAGGTACTTGACCTGTATTCTCCAGTTGCAATTTATGCTTGTTTACTTTATGTCCCTGTTCTGCTAAATATTTCAATAATGCTATTGTATCTTCCCTACATTGCTGCTGGGTAGGGGCCGCAGGCAGGATGTCATCCACATAAAGTAGAACTTGACTGCCCCCGGGTGGTGTAAACCCGGCAGGTTGCTAGCCATCTCCTGTGCGAATATCGTTGGACTTTCACAGTATCCCTGCGGTAGCCGGGTATGGCTGTATCTGTTACCCTGAATGTAAATGCAAACCAATACGGACTATCTGGATGTATAGGTATTGAAAAGGAAGCATAGCTTATATCTACCACGGTAAGATACTTCTGTGCGGGTTCATATCATTCAATATAGTGTGTGGGTCTGGCACCATCGGTACCCTAGGTATTATTGCATGATTTACAGCTTGTAAATCCTGTACCATCCGCCATTCCCTGTTTGCTTTTCTAACAGGAGATAGAGGGGTATTGCATGGTGAATAGTGATTACTTTGTGGATGGGGAATTCCCTCTGTAACTTTCCGGATATCTTCCGGTGTCCACGGTCTATACACTAGGGAGTTGGGTCCTGGCCTTCCTGTCCTGCCTGAGGGTTCGGTACTTCAATTAATTGACAGATTTCCTCACTCTGTTCTAGTGACTCTCTTCTTAGTTGAGTGTCCCTAGGTGTTTTACGTGTTCGGGATGTAGTTTCAATAGCTTCTCTTACAAATGGTTGTTGTGATACCTCTGTTGCCACAGGATAACGTGGGGGGGACTAGCCTGCCCTCCCGCTTCATATCCTGGATGTGGTATCGGAGGGGGTGGAGGGGGGGGCGTCGCTACTACTGTATTATTATCTTCTTTGTTTACGTATGATGCTTTCGCATTTTTAGTCTTCTGTTCCCTTCGGTTCACTACCTCAATCCATCTATGTGCTTGAGGGATACCCAAATGTCGCTGTTTTTTAGCCTGAACATCTTAGGGTTGCCACCTTTTCAAATGCCCAAAGTGGGACATTTTTGGTAGGAACGTCGGATTTTGCAGGGCAAAACATACCCACGGCCAGTACAAAGGACAGAAATTTACTTTTTGCCAGAATAGAAACTTATTCTTGTAGCATTTGAGTTGCTTATTCTGTTTATTATAATATTTTGGTGTTTCAGATACAAAATAACTGTTTTATGCTACTATTAAAGTAAATATAGGAAATATTTTTGTCCTAAGATATCAGGACATTTGCGATTTGTTCAGTTTTTTTGCAGGACACAACTGGCCAAAGAGGGACTGTCCCTCGCAAAGTGGGACAGGTGGTAACCCTAGAACATCTGCGTCACATTTTAAGTGATTCCAATGTTTTACTAACGATATTTTGTCTAATATACCATCCATGTCATATTTATTACCCCATTTTGCAAAATATCTCACATTATCTGCTCTCTGCAATTGCATATACTTCGCATCATCCGTTAAAGGCGGATCTGACGATCTCTTAATGCACTAATTTCCCATGTCTTCTAAATGACTGTTACGTAACCCTTCTCTCGTACCACGTGGTATCTCCTTCCCTGTATCCACTGTAGTGTCTACAATGACTATTTACTCTACTCTGTGTTCCCCTGATCTATGTCCAAATGTAAAACTACTTGAATTGGTCTTCGACCTGCTATCACAACTGTTAACAAAAACACAATGTAGCCTGGTCCCTGATCTACAACAGAGACAAAGAGGCAAACTCTCCTTACCTGAGCCTCCCGTTTATGACTGCACGTTTTCTTCTTGGGATCCAGTTTTCCACTTTTCAGCCACAGATCAGACAGTGGACATCCTCTTTACACACAACAATTCAGTCGGAGGTCTTTTCACTCAAGAAGAACCATTTAAGCAACTTCTCCTGTGCAGATTTCTTACCACCCATGCACTCTGACCTGTAGCTTACCAAGGGAATACCGGCTAAGAAGGACCACAATGTCAAATAAGTTGTTAAAACCAGATTGTAGAAATCAGTAGGCTTTTCTAAATGACAGTCAATAACACAGGAAGCTCAGGTTCACAACGTTTTAGTAGTGTACACCGAGGCAAAAACTATACAGTACAAGTATAAGAGTTTTGTCTGACTCTATACAGGAAGCAATTTGTTTATATAGTGTTTACAATCAGCTTTTGCCCACCGTACTGACGTGGTCAGTCACAGGGCATTTCCATCACTATGGTCCGCAATATTCTATTCATACGAGGGTGCTGAGGTAATGCTTTTAAAATGTTTTCCCATGAGAATACCACAGCCTTGCAAGGCACCTGGTCAATTACAGTGTCCTTCTGTAATTGTTGCTCTTTCAAGGACCCTGGACTGTTCGGATACAATAGTCAGTTCATTTCTTAATACGTTCCTTTGTCTCTCTGGTAAGGAGTTGTACTCTATCTTCGATAGAGCTCACAAGGCCATCCTCCTCAGTGGAAGGGAGGAAGATATACATGTACATACATTTATTTTTCTCTAACCCAGCAGATAGTTAATGCTGAAAGACATAAGCCTGCTGAACTGGTTACTGCCAGGGTCAGAGTTCAATCACACTGCAGCTAAGCTTCAGCCAATTACATGCAAGATCATTTCTACTGCCATATTGTACAGTAGAATACAATGCATTATATACTATTTTGCTTCTAAACTGGCACTTCATATGTGTTTCTATATATATTTTTCTAACAACATCCATCCGGCCATATGCATGTTATTCCGTCCTTTGCCTTGGCCGTGGGTGTTTGGCCGTCCGGCAATGCTACTCTCCACATGTGATGTCCCACCTTCCCCTTCTGTGCCTGTGGCACCCTGTTAGGACGTCCTGTTTGGTAGGCACATGTTCCGCTATATGTGTTTGACATGTCTGCATAGCTAATCATGGGTACGGTGGTTGAACATCCCGACTTGTCCACATGTGTACAGTTATATGCACCGTGGCGTGTGCAAGCCTATGGGATTTGGACGGGTCCATACCACATGCAGGATGTACACATTCTGCCGACACATTCACATGCAGCCATTTGCATATCTGTACCTGAGGTGGGTTGGTAACATGTGGGGTACATATTTGCCTGTGTGGCACTGCCTAAGACAATACTTCTTACCACATTTCAGGTATGCCCATTGTGTGTAGGTGTGTAGCTGCGCAAGGCTGCTAGCTGGGTTGGGTGCACGGTCGTACATGGGTGGGGGTTACATGCTATAATGGGGCTATTGTGTACTACATTTGCATGCATGGGTTCTGCTTCTGGATATTACGCTTAGACATACGCCGTTCTGTGTATGCGACGAACACGTTGCTGGGTGTGGTACATGTTGCTATGCACATGTTTGCCTATGTTTAGGGTATTTTGGTTCCTTCTTGTTGTTATGTCGACACAGCTACCCGGCTGTGTACTCTCACTACTGCTGGTGACCATTACGGTTGCCACCTTTTCCAATGCCCAAAGTGGGACATCTTTTGTGGAAACATCAGATTTTGCAGGACAACACATACCCACAGCAAGTAGAGATGACAGAACTTCACTTTTTTGCCAAAATATACGCTTATTCTCATAGCATTTGGGTTCCTTATTCTGTTTCTTATGCCATGTATGTGTTTCATATACAAAATATATGTGTTATGCTACTATTAAAGGTATATTGAGGGAATATTTTTGTCAGGAAATCTCAGGTCATTTGCCATTTTTCGATTTTTGGCGGGACACAACTGTCAAATGAGGGACTGTCCATAGCAAAGTGGGACAGTTGGTAACCCTGGTGACCATGCCCATGTCGCTACTAGGGTTGCCACCTTTTCAAATGGCCACAGTGGGACATTTTCGGGACACACATCAGATTTTACAGGCCGACACATACCCACGGTCAGTACAAAGCATTGAACTTAACTTGTTTGCCTAAATAAAAGCTTATTCTTGTAGCAGTTTAGTTGCTTATTCTGTTTCTTGTAACATTTAGGTATTTTAGATACAGAAATAACTATTTTATGCAACTATTACATAAAATTTGGGACATAATTATGTCCTACAACCTCAGGACATTTGCCATTTTTAATATTTTTTATCAGGACACAACTGCCCACAGAGGGACTGCCCCTCGCAAAGTGGGACAGGTGGTAACCTTAGTCACTACTCCTATGTCGGTTCGGTGCGCTGACATGCTGCGGTACACCTTCTCTGGGTATGCCCACTGACAATGCATTGCGGGACGAACACGGTATTACACGTATCCTTTGTTCCTTGGACGGGTACACTTAGGGCTTCGTGGGTTGTGTTTGCTTCTCCATTTTGTTGGGACGGGTACTATGTTGCATACTCTGTGTGCGTTTCATTCTGCACGGGCCCTGGCTGGTGCCATTACTATTATGGGCGGCCTGTGGAAATCAGCACTTTAGGTTGCTCATCGCCTGCCGGCTTAGCCACGCCTCCGGACGCATCCTACTTGGGCTCGCTCACGTAACCTACGCACGTGTCTGTGGTTGCGGTGCGCACTCATTACTATGCATATGGCGCTACTACGCCGACTATTCACTGCACCGCCAGCGCAGGCCTTACACCGGCCTTGCGCCGAGCTTCATGAATCCCGGGGAATACTCAATAAAGAAACACAGTTACTTCAGAGTTCACAATTACAGGAAATATTTTAAAACAACATTGGAGGATAGTCTCAAATAAATACAGAAAACAAAACATCTTAACTAATCTTTACTTCATTCCTATCTATATCTAAGAAAGATACTATAGTTTTACTTACAGACAACACGTAGGCAGATATGCTGAGTGGATGTTTTTAGGTCCAAGACAAGATACAAAATGCCCAGTCTCTCTTTCTAAGAGAGTTCTTAAATTAATAATAAACCTTACTGCTGAGTTAGCTTGGATGACATAACTCGTTGTCACCTGACTTCAGTTCCCAGGCTAAAAAAAATGCTAACAGAATTTTAACATCTCTGTGTGAGAAGTACATATCCCTCAGAAGTTTGCAGAACTTGAAAGCCGTAAAACAATCAATACAATACAAAAACTTCTAGCTTTAGTCATTGTGTCTGCTGCTGAACTGACCTGAGATACAATCATAAAACACTTTAATTTTTACTTATTTTCTTGAAGTTTTGCAAGTTAACTCTGTAAGTTCCAGCTTCTACTATTAAAGCATACATTTGCACAGGTATATAGTTTATATACATTTCTGTTCTTTTCCAGTAGAGTACACTGTGGACACATCCTTGAAGCTCAGTACTGTACAAACCTTGTTCAACACACACTTCTGCATTAGTAGTTTAATATACACATAACATATAGTTCACTTACATTTGTAAGACAAGCATATGAATCATGTTGATATTCACAGATGACATATAATTATTTACAAAATTCTAGATAGCTGGGCTGGCAGTGTCACACTAACAATGCTTAAAAACAGGCCAAGTAGAAACAAACCAATGCATTTAATCAGAATTATCCACATTTAAGCCCAGGTTTTCAGATGTATAGAATGAGAAACTTCTCCAGACCCTCTGTCTTCATGGACAATGGCTCTTTGACCTGCATACACTTGACCAGCCCTACTATGACTGTGACTGGGAAGAACGTGTGACCAATGTTAATGCTGCTAGTGGACTGGACTATGGATATGAAATGGTATACAGCTGAGCCACTGATACGATAACTGGAGCTTGACAAAAAGCACAACTGCTGACATGGGAACATACAGCAATAGGCAGTAGGGCCAGTGAGTGCCCCTCCTCTCATGGAGATAGAGGAGCTCCTGGCCTCTCTCAAAGGGAGTGATACCTCTACAGAGGCCCACAGTGTGCTGGATATTGGGGCAGAGCTGAAGATGCTCCATATACAATCCACTGCATATGCCCCAGGTATGCAGGCCTTTTTCTGTGCATTAATACCTGCAAGAACTCTGCACTCCTAGGTCCTTCACTTTAAAACTTATTAAGTATGTATAACTTACAATATACAAGTATTCCAGGGATTCAACATCCTCAGTGATCTACACAAGGTACGCCCTTAACGATTTACTTTTCATCATGTTTATACATGGAAAACTCAGTTGAATGTATACTTCTGGTGCTTGGTCATACTTACACTGAATATGTTGGTGTGTCCACAGGTGATCTTCTTCCAGCACTAGCATTATGGAACCTTACCTGATGTTGGAAGATCTGAAGCCTTTGATAATGATGGCAGGGATGAGCTTACATGGTCTGGAGTACAGAGTATATGTTGAACACAGGGAATGTGACCACCACATCCCAAGCACAGACCATGGATACAGCCTCAGTGCTTGTGAATACCCAGGATACCCACACCTCTCATGGAGGACAGGCTAATGGGGACACTATTAATCAGGAATGTGTGTTGACCCCCACTAGACAGATGCCAGAATCTGCCCCTAGCACTCATGGGTGGAGTGATCCACATAAAGGAGTGAGTAATTGTGCTCACTGGAGAAAAGATTATTGCCCTCCCACTGAGGTTGGTGTGTCAGTTGCTGCAGCACAAAGTATGTGCTGGGTCATCATGGAGGTACAGACTAGTGCCACCACAGCCATAGCAGAAATAGTGCGAGTGATGCAGGGTGTGCTCAATGACCTAGGGATTGCATGTGTGTGATTACTTGTATAGACTCAGTGACCCAATGGAACCTTGCAAAGCCTTCTCTCACTGACCACCCAGGAGTAAAGGGCAGTCCACAGAGTCAGCAATCTGCTGTATCCATAGATGGTAGCTAATTTGGCTATAGATAACCACATCCTGTTCATACTGTGCTACAACTGCCACAGTGACATCTGCTGTGGAGATGTCTCCTCCTAGTAGAGAACATGCTAGTGATCATAGCCATTGTCACGGTAGGGCATCTCATGGCAGATGTTACTTAAGGTCATGTATCACACCAGCATCTAATCAAGGTCATGGTACATCCAGTGCAACTCCTGGTCTATCCAGCTCTTGCATGCAGGGGAATGCATGGGATGCTGAACCGTCTGGCATGTATGCCATGGGCTTGTCCAGTAAACCACAGCGCAGTGCGGCAACTACTGTTGATGCTGTGTCTCTGCAGACCCTCACTCACAGCACCACTGCTTCTAGTACATCACACACTTCTACTCACACCAACCCTTCTCAACAAGCATCATATTAAAGGCCCCCTTATCCCAGTACTTGCATTTCACAGGAAAACACAATTTACTTTCATACTCCTCATCACTGGCACTCATATACTCTCTCATGAAAGACATGCACTCCTGTGCCCCCTTCTCCACCTGTGAAGATGATAACTGTACTCTGCCCTTTGTACATTTTTACTTAGGTTACCTTCTCTGATACGCAGAGTGGCGCACCTATGCATGGATAGGCACAGACCGGTGCTAGTTTTGCTTGCATCATTTGTACTGTAATGTATATGCTTTACTGTTGCATACTATGTTCTGAAGCTATGTGCAAATCACTGTGCTTGCCTCTTTCTGCCAAGATCATCCCCTGCAGGTGGCTTCTCCTCTGACACAGCCTGCACTACCTGTTGTGCTGGGAACGGTTAGCTCTGCAAGTACTCACTCTGCTGTAAATGTTTCCTAAATATGATATTGTGTAACACTGTACTCACTAACTCTTCTTTTACATACACATGCCAGGATTACACTGTAGGGGACTAATGGAATTCAGACAATGAAAGTGTGCCTTCAGCAGCCAAAACATGTGCACAATATTTTTTCTAGTTTAAGATAAGGCACAGTTGTAACCATGGCCTGTCTGAGTTTGTGGAATTCAAATAGGTGCATGAGTCAGAATTTAAGGGCATATTTATCATCACCAACAAAATGATCCTGTGGGAAGTTAACCCTCGCAATCCATTGGTACAGTTCACATGTGTGCCATATGTAGTGGTCATAATAACCGCCTGGGCAGCCTGCACACACACATTGTACATGATACCTTTTGCATTATAGACAACCTGGCAGTTGATGGAATGATATTTATTTATTTATTTATTTATTTATTTATTTATTTATTTATTTATTTATTTTATTTTACATTTGTTGACTGGGCTAGTCTAGCTGGATACATGTCCATTTTCAGTAGAGGCCCGGGGAGAAAAGCTCCAAGAAAGACATACAAAAAAAAGTATAAAAGTCATAACAGATAAAACTAAAAAATACAATTGTAACAAAAACATATATATTATATATATATATATCTATCTATATATATATATATATATATATATATATATATATATATATATATATATATACAAATACAATAGTCAGTGAGTATAACATTAGCAGTAAGCATCAGTGGGTAATGTACAAGAGATGGTCAATATTCAGTGTATACAGAAATTTTATTTGCAATAATATGGGGCAGGATTCACGAAGGCTTGAACAGAGTGTAAGAGAAGTGTAACACTCCATGCAAGCCTCGCGATCCAGGAACAGCCCTAAACTCCATGTAAGAGAGCAGCTAAAATGTCTCTTACGCGGACTGGGCGTGGACATGCTAAATACCTCACTTGCAGCCGAAAGGTATGCAAATGAGGTATATTAGCGATCCACGAAGCAGAAACCAGCCCGTGTAAGAGACGTTTTAGCTGCAGAAATGTACTCAGTTGACAACTGAGTACGTTTCTGCAAATCCCACAACGGAGCCATGTCAGCTCCAAATAAAGGGTGCATATGTCTCAGGCAGCATGCCAATGGCCAAATATGTGGCCATTGGCAAGGTAGCCCAATGCAAACGGGCTGCCCTGTATAAAACATAAAAATGAAGGTTATAAACTCACAAATGTAGGATTTATGCAATACATGGATTTACAATGCAGTGACCAGCAGACCAAAAACAACATGGCCACTGTTTAGTGGTTGCTAAGGGGGGAAGCTGAGTCTAAGACATGTAACTAAGCATTAGTAGGCAATCTGATGCAAATGAGTGTTAGGATATTGAATTCCACTGTCACATAGCAAATGAGCACATTCTGAGTAGTGTAAGAGTTACGGAAGGGGGAGGAACAGAGTAGGAGATAGGTGACATCATAGGGGGGAATGGCAGAAAGAAATACAGTTCATTGGAGGTCAAAGTTTCATGACAGATGTCAGACACATATCATGGAAAGAGGAGTGCCACAACATAAGCATGGGAAAGTCAAGAAATGCAAGGTGTACACTGTTGCCTACACCAAAGTTTCTTGCTGGGTGTGCATGCGCACGTGTGCGCACCATGAAGCGCGAGTAAGATGGTGTGTGCACGTGTAAGGCAGACTGAGCATGTGGGAGCATGTTGGGAGATGTTTAACACTGTTTGCGCTGGTGTGCTCGCGTGTAGGGCAGGCTGAGCATGTAGGAGGCTGTTGGCAGACTTGTAACACAGTTTGTGTGGGTGTGCGTGTGTTTTAACCCGAATAAGTAGATTCTGAACCGTGTAAGCACGTGTGCGTGTGTGTAAGCCACTGTGAGCGTGTTTCTGCTGGTATGCACGTTGCTCCCCCTTGAGGAAACAGAAAGGAAAAAGGAAGCAACAGAATTAATAGGAAGCTAGCAGGGATAACTGCTGAAGCTAGCAGGTGAAAACAATTAGAAGCAGGCAATTACACAGGCAGAATAGTAGCCCAGCCCAGCACTTAAAACTCTGCAAACAGTAGTGCAGGATGTTTCTCTTAAGAGACACTGCAAGACAGGAGTAAGCTAATAGAAGTGAAAACTGAAAAAGCTTCACTCAGAGCAGAAATGTTAGGGGCTGCCATAGCTGTCATAATGAGACATAGGTGACTTGCTGAGGGTGGTGACAATGCAGATGGTGCCAGACAACCCACAGTGAGGAGACGGAGAAGAGTGTACAGGCCCAGGGTCACCTACCACGGGTTACATGAGCTGGAGATAGTAGAGCGCTATAGAGTGGACAGAGAGCTCCTGCAGCAAATTGTTGAGCTGTGCAGGCCATGACTCACACACAGAGCCAACAGAGGGGAACCCATCCCAGTGGAAAACAAGGTATGTGTTGGCCTAAGAATACTAGCAACAGGTACCTTCCAGAGACCAACTGGCGATATGATGGGGATATCACAGGCATCAGCCTCCAGGGTACTGCACCATTTCCTGGATGCCATGTCAGCACATGTCGGTGATCATGTATATTTCCCCAATGCCCGTGAGGTATTGGTCAGCAATATGCGTCTCTTCCAGCAGTTAGCGGAATACCCTGAGGTAGTGGGTGCAATAGACTGCACGCACATATACATCAAAGCACCAGCCGGTGAGCGGGGTAGGGCCTACATTAACCACAAGGGCTTCCCCTCCATCAACTGCCAGGTCATGTGTGATGCCCAGGGCATAATAATGAATGTGTGTGCTGGCTGCCCTGGGAGTTACCATGATTCCCACATCTGGCATTTGACGCAGCTGTACCAGACATTTGCCAATGGGGACATCCCACATGGATATCTAGTGGGGGAAGCAGGTTATGCACTGGAGCCGTGGCTGATGACACCCATCAGAAACGTGCACACACCTGAACAGGAACGCCATAATGAGGCACATGCACAAACACGTAATGTAATAGAGCGTGTGTTTGGGCTGCTCAAGTCACGGTTCCAGTGTCTGGACACATCTGGTGGAGCCTTGCAGTACACACCAACTACATGTACCCAAATTGTCATGGTATGTGCTATGCTACATAATATGATCTTGCGAAAACAGCTGCAGCAGGACCAGCATAGGGCTGGGCCAAACAGCCCCGCACCATTGCCAAGGCCATCACAGGCAGAGCGTGACTCGGAGGAGGAACAACCTGAGCCTGCCCCAGTAGGCAGAAGGAGGCGTGCCCAGTATGCCCTGGCCTTGGCAAAGAGGCAACGCATAGCACATGCACTGGCTCAGTAGGAACCCTGGGAATGATACCCCCTCTGACTCACTCAAATAATAACATGGATGCCTAAAATGACATGACCTGCTCACAAACATGTACAGGGAAGTGTAATATGCGCATCCGACAGAGGCAGCCCTGCAGCACCACCTGAGGCATGAATGCCATGTGTTAAGTAATGTAACACCATGTACTATATGCACACCTGAGCACCCTGACAGACATCCACCCTCACCAAGCATGAAGCCACAAAATGACGATGGGATGATCAAGTGCAATAACTGGCTGAAGTAATGCAGTTAGTCAAAGGGGAGCCAATGTGTTTCAGGCCGGGAAGACATGCGGAGCATGACATGATGCACCACCTGCTAGGGGTGGCGTGCACCTATCATTCCATGCCCCATGGATACTGGCAAAGGCTGTCAGTACCCACAGCATGCCCTGAATAGGTAAGTCTCAAAACACAAACCCACCTTAATAGGTACCACAAGGGATAGGAACCTAGATGTAATGCTACCCAATGCCAGAAGTCTAAACAGCAAGATGTGTGCAGTGTAAATGCACACAGTATGGAGAATGTAGATATCAGTCCTGTAATAGAGAACTGGGTCAAGGCTCACATCAGCACCCTAACACTACCAGGTCACACCTCATACTGTGCTGTACAGCCGCAAAACATGGAACAAGCTACAAAAGGAGGGTGACTAGCAATAAATGTCAAGGATAACCACACCCCCATGTTGGTACCACAACAAGAAGCAGCATGGATTAGCCATGGTCAAATACCAATGGCTAAAACCGCCTCCCAGTATATAGCCTGCTGCAGACTACTGTTCTAATACCAGGAACTGCACCTGGCCTATGTTGGAATACATGAATATATCAAGCCCCCAAAACAACATTATATTGCTTGAGTGAAAATACCCAGACATACACCGGGAGCATTATACTAGCACCAACACAGTTGGAGAAAAGTTCCCAGAATCCATAAACAAAAATGCCCAGGAACAACGTACCACTCCCACAAGGGGGGTAATCATACTGGATGTGATAATCAGCAACATGTGTACTGGATGGCAAGATGAGAAGTGTATTGCTCACTGGTAAGACCAGACCATAGAGTAATCACACTGGATATACACATCCCGACCCCAGTCCATGGCCAGAATACCACAGTGAAAAACATGTGTAAAGCATAGGTTGCAGCCCTCCAAACTGATGTTGAATCCACGAAAGGCCCTGTGCAAGTAAAGAATATGGGACACACCGCAGAACATGTTATACAGGCATTCCATGAACACAGCCAGGAATGCTTGGAGTATGCAATCACAAATAACAACAACACACAATGCCATACACGCAGGCATCTGGCATGCTGGACTCCAGCCATTACCAAACCATGCAAGAGAATGAGGGAGCTACCACATGATAGAGCAAACATAAAAAGGGAAGTAATCACTGACCAGTAGTATGGCAATAACATATGTCCACACATACAATCCACTAAGTCCAGCCACAACAAGTAGAATCTGTAAATCCAGAGGCAATGTGACACCTGTCCCAAGTACACAGACAACCACAACTCCCCCCAATAAATACAAATATATGTGATAGATGCAACCATGTATACAAACCAGAGGTTGAGCTCCCCCAACGAAGTACTGTCAAAACTAGTCAGGAGGAGAAGGTAACCACATGCACCACAAACCCACATAGACCTACCACAACTGTAAACCAAACACATAAACACAGAAAAATATTCCCAGAGGCCCTAATTACAAACACACCACACCAACAGAATCTTCCAAAGCAGATCACAAGCAACCACAACCTCCAAACATAGCACATGCAACGAATAGTACACAAAGCTGGTCTGCCAAACAGTCATAGGCCAGAAGGAGAAACAACATGCCTGATACAGTTGTAATAGGTGTCTGTATAGGCAGACACACTGCTGTCACACTCACCAGACTGAACAAGGGAAAGGGTAGAGTAAGCTGCCTGTAGGCTGCCACAAAATGCCACATAACACAAGTATGCAGGTCACCCCAAAGCAAGCAGAAATATGATGCACTCAATGTCCATGCTGGTGTGAATTACCTGAGATGTACCTCCCTGGTCTACATGAAAAGAGACATGGATGATCTCTCTGAGTATGTACCCCAGGCCGGTATGACACTAGCTGTGTGCAGCATCCAACCCTCACCAAGAATGATGCCACAGTACAAACACAGAATGATCATGTTTAACAGCTGGAACAGTTACAGCTGTCAGTCCAAGAGGGTCTAATGTCTGTCTGCTTGAGATGTCAAGCATGACAAGCCATGCTGCTGTTCCAGGGATGGCTTGCACCTGTTACCCCTGTGCGTCTGGATACTGGATAAGGCCTTTTCCACTTCCATAGAGCCGTATGTAGGCAAGGCCAAAAAGACTACCCACCACCGTAGAAAACATAAGTGGTAGGAAACATAAGGGTAATGCTGACCAATGCCAGATGTGTAAACTGCAATATGCATGCCCCTGAGGCACTTCCCATTATGGAGAACATCGATGTCTGTGCAGTGACAGAAGCCTGCTGCAAGCCTAGTGATAGCACATCAGCACTACCAAGTTACCAGGTTATACCACATATCATGTTTTATGGCCCCAACACCTGGACCAAAACATCAAAGGAGGGGGAGTATCCATATGCAGCACAGACACCCATATGGCCAGGTAACTGACAATGCACAAAGCAGCGGAGACCACCCATGTGCACCTAAGTGTAGTCCAAACTGCTGTACAATCTGTAGCATGCGACAGACCACACTCTCACACACAGGAACGCCACCCAGACATCCTGAAGACACTGGACAGTATGA
The DNA here is from genome assembly GCF_019279795.1 of Protopterus annectens. Classification (NCBI taxonomy): domain Eukaryota; kingdom Metazoa; phylum Chordata; order Ceratodontiformes; family Protopteridae; genus Protopterus; species Protopterus annectens. The sequence goes on along the minus strand of NC_056731.1, from coordinate 1,560,532,150 downwards.
ATGTCCCACCAAATACCAGACAAGGTACACACAAATTACCACATAGGTGGCAAACCATTATGTATGCAAGGAGTAATCAGGGACCTAGGGACACAAGTCGACAGGAATCTGTCATGTGACACTCACAATGCCAATGTGGCTAGGAAGATTGTCGATATTGGACACAGTATCATGAAAGGATTCACATCTACATCAACAGAGGTCACTGTGCCGCTGTACTGTTCACTTATCAGACCCATAATCTAGTACAATGACTCATATGGGATGTACCGTACGTGACACCTGCAGTGGTTCGGAAGACCTCATAGTTACCCCACCAAGAGGATAAAGGGTGTGAAATATATGTCATATGCTGCCTGGCTGTAGACACCCCAGCTGAATGCAGTCACAGACTGCCTACACAGAGGCATTGTATGTCTGTTGTACAAGGCCATGTCCAACACAGGAGTAATGGACATGCTCCACCACAGGAAATCAAAGCCATTGGAGCTGTGAGAGTGACAGATGTCAGCCTCAACACATAATGAAATAAGATGTGCTACAGGGACAGATACATAACCCAGAGGCTCCCCACACCCAGAAACAGGATCCCAATCCATGTTAGGCAGAGCCCCTCACTGACTCCCCACAACAGGAATATTGCCAAGTGGATGGATGATTGTACATGTATACTGGGGGTCTTCACTGTGTCACGACCAGACAGAGGAACAGTAAAGAAATTCATAAATGGCCATAATAGAAACATAGCAAGGGGTGGTGAAATACACACACACTCTGGCTAGGCTTACTAATGCCCTAGGGTGGATAGCCTAGTATGAACCCATGAACCTATGAAGATACAAATTGTAGAGGACACTAAGGATAATCACAAGGCTTACCTAACTGATGGTAGGAACCATGTTGGGCATCCACAGATATGCTCCGAATCACACAGATATTACAAACAACATACCAAACATGCACACATATTGCTAACATACAACCTGACAGGTGCAGTGCAAACACCCCCCCCCCAGAGTGCAAAATATCTATCCCAGCAGACTGCTGGTCCCCTGTCATTGCAGATGCTGAGGTAACAGCCATCATCTGCAAAGCAAAACACACAGCAGCAAAGGTATGTGATGGTGTCCTGGGCTGAGGCCAACATGGACTCCAAGAATAATGGAATGCCAAATCACACTACTGCCCAATGTCAGCCTTACCACAGGATATGTACCCAAAGAACAGTGTACAACAACAGTGGTCCTTCACAACAAAGGTGTTGCCTGAATGGATACTGCAAACTACCACCCCAGGATCCTGACAAGCTTGGTCTGCACAGCTATGGAAAGGATCAGTATGTACCGCAGACAGAAGGCTATCATGCACCTACTGATACTGGACCCTACACAGTGTGGCTGTCATAACTGCAGATCCTGCCCCTAAACATGTCTGACCCATTTGAAGCAGTCATTAAGGTCATTGATGAGGGCAATGTGGTCCACACAGCATAGCTGGACCGTGCATATGCTTCTAGACAATACCGTACGAGTTCAGTATGGATATGTTCACCAACTTAAATATATACCCCTATGTCAGTAGAGGGGTTGCAAACCAGACCAAGGACAGAACTGACATGGTCAGACATGCCGCATCCATGTCAGACTACAAAGCATATATGAGTGGCATCCCACAAGGCCTGGTCCTGGCCCCCCTCCCGTTCTGTATATATGTCCCATAGGTATAGGCCAACATGGAAGGACTGTGACTGAACATGTATGCAGAGGAGTACAAACAGCCCACCATATCCGACCCCCAGCTGACACAAGCAACCCACAAAAGGGCCACCTACAAACAGACAACTGGAGCCATAGCCATGTCAGCAAGCTAATTGCAGAACTGTGTATAGACAACCACCGTGGATATACAGTAAGTGCCCAAAAATTACCACACAGGTGTTAACCCATGACGTACCTAACATATAATGAAAGACCTGGGTACAAAAGGTGATAGATATCCTGCACTGGACAAACATGTGGCTGTAGTGTTCGCAGAAACATAGACTATATACCCACCCAAACATGAAGGTTGGCAGATGTAGATAAGGGGATGTCACTGTGGCTCTGCAGTCATCCTCCATCAGCGTCACAATTGACTACAATAGCCCCTGTGGGATATACCTCAGCAGATACCTCCATCAACTGTAAAGTCCACAACAGTACCCCACCAGGAGTAGCAAAGAGCATGAACAGATGCCATGTGTTGCCTGAGTAAACAAATTGCAGCCCCACACACTGCCATACTGCCCAGCTACAGGCAAGCTGTGCCTGATGTATGAAGCCATTTCCAACCTGGAATCAATGAACATGCTGCACCTTGTACAATCTGAATGGCAGTGAGCTATGCAGATGAGAGACCTGAACCCCAGCACTGACATACATAGGACAGGCTGTACAGAATGATCCATAACACAGAAGGCACCCCCACTCTTCAGTAAATTCCCGGTACAGGTCAGCCAGAGAGTCACTTATCGACACCCCTCAAGAGGAATCCTGATGAGTGGATGGGAGATGGTAGGCTAACCCTGGGTATCACTGTTATGTCAGAGGTAGACGGAGGCACAGTATACTAACCATGACATATGTCATGGCAAACTCCAGTTACAATGTGTGTCAAAGGACAAACACACCATGTGACTAACATCAGAAATGGCCTAGGGAACATCGCTAGTGTTTGCCAATGTCCACCCATGTTGTGGAATACACTACCAATGTTGGACGAGCCTGGTGTAGGTAGTCCATATCTGAACATAATGCAACATGGTCATATGTGCACAACTGGCCCCTACACAGTCTGTTGTGCTCACTATGAAGATGTCAAGCAGTCATAGGACTAAAGCCCATGATACTGTCCACCACAGTGAAAGTACTGAACCAGTACACTATACGGTACTACAGTGTTAGGTCATTATGAAAGTATGTTGAGAACTGTCTGCAAAGTATCCCATGCAATCCCTGCAGGCACAGTATAATCCCTGTTGTGGCAGACACGAAGCAGTTGTCCAGTTAGTCCACAACATGACGCCCAACACACAACCATAAACGTGAGATATTGTTGAAGTTCACACACACCCAAATATGTGGTGGACTTCAGACTGCAACATATGGAAAGCTCACACTGGGCATGCTCGCACACTTTGATAAATGAGGCATATGTCAGACAAAATGCCATGGAAAGGCTGAACTGGGCATGCTCACACACTTAGGCCAAATCTCCGTTTAGCAGTTGGCCACACATATCTGGTATTTGTACGTGTCAGTCCAGGAACCAACCACAACACAGCAATCTGCCCAGTGCACACAGTAAATGACTACAGAGACATAAGTGATATAGTGGATAGCCGTCATATGCAAACATCTTCCACAGATACACAAGTTGGTCATAGGAACAGGGAATTCTATGGAAATAAAGACCTGCAAACAGTAGAACAGCACAACAATTATTGTGCATCCGACAATTGAACATATGGGTGTAGAGGTCAATACTAGGCTTGTTGCCCTAGGCAATGACAGCTCAGCCAGAGTGTGCTTGGCATCTGCATCCCCAGTACAGTAGGCTACTGTGCCACTGTAAAGTAGGTCACATAAGGCAACATGTGAGGCTAGTGAGCTGTGCCTCTGTCAAGCAGGGGCACCGTGGAGGTCCCAGGGATTGAATGTGCTAAGCCACAGCCATGTTGTTGGTGTATGCTGGAAGAGGGTTGCTGAGGATCTCTAACAGTAAGTGTCCGTCAATAACAGACTGAGGGGAGCCCTATCTGCATTCTCTGGACAATTCCACTGTCAACACTGTGTTGTAATGATTATGTGTGAATGTAGTGCCGTGCCGGAACTGTTCACAGATGTCCTCCCTCTGTGGGCTACAGCTCTGCAATGTATTAGCTCACTCTGTCTGTTGTACGGCTCATATATGGCTGGTGTACACCTGACATGTGTCTTGTTGTAGAGCAGTCATGGGTATATGTGGGATAGCATGATCAATGCAAACCATACACATGCTCATAGAATGCAATTGTCAAGGATTATGCTGAGTGGCCAGTATAGTCCCCCAGCATGGGTCCTCTGAAGTCGTCCACCCCAGTCTTCACAAGTGTAGAGTCTGCTTGTGCTAAATACAGTTTGTGTGCAGTGACAACCTTGCCTGGGGGTGGAGATGGGATATGGATGTCCAGGGAAAGGTGGGTATGGTCAGATATCAACAATGGTGGTCTACCTCTGGTGTGGAACAGTGAGTACCCACGCTGCAGATGGACAGGTGCAATATGTATTCCCCCATGTGGCTGTGGTGTGTGGTTCTGCCATAGCACATGGACCAACAAATTGTAGTGGCTGTAGGGAAAGTGGTAGAGGCCTGAGTAGTTCTCACACACAATATGCCTGTACCTGATGTTAACAACTGGAATGGTGTATGTGAACACCTGCATATCCCGGCACTGTTCCCAGGGAAGCTAAGTGTGTGTCCTGGATGTGGGTGTGGTGTTCTGGACTGGTTGTGTTGTGTGTTACAGGTCCTGTGGTCACAAAGCATGGTATAGAACATAACCTGCCAGTGCGATGTGCATATCTGTCCCTGACGTAGGTGGCTGCAAATGCATATATATGCTATCCCCCACCTGACAAGTAGTACTACATGTATATAACTCTGTAGAAATAAAGATGTCAGCACCCTATAAATACTGCAGATGCAGAACAGATGCCCAATAATTTAGATAGTGCGCTCTGCTAATGTGTCTCTCTCAAGTATCATAGTATAGTTAGGTAGGGGTTTGAATCCTGCAACTGCTCAGTATGTGTGGGTGGGTGAGTGGGGTTTGTGTGTGTGAAAGTCTGTGAGAGGGAAATGTCCCTTTTGGCAACTGGGAAAACACACTACAGGATGCACATTCCCCTTTCTAAACACTGATGATGTCGGCACCCTATAAGTACAGCAGGAGAAGAGAAACCTCCCAGTAATGTGAATAGCGCACTCTGCTAATGCATCCGTCGCGAGTGTCATAACATAGTTAAGTAGGGTGTTTGAATCCTGCAAATGCTCAGAGTGTGTGGGGTGGGGGTTAGTGTGTGTGTAAGTCTGTATGAAGGAAGTATCCCTTTTGGCAACTAGGAGAACACACTACAGGATGCACATTCCCCTTTCTAAACACTGATGATGTCAGCACCCTATAAGTACAGCAGGAGAAGGGAAACCTCCCAGTAATGTGAATAGCACACTCTGCTAATGCATCCGTCTTGAGTGTCATAACATAGTTAAGTAGGGGTTTAAATCCTGCAAATGCTCAGTGTGTGTGGAGGGGGTTAGTGTGTGTGAAAGTCTGTATGAAGGAAATATCCCTTTTGGCAACTAGGAGAGCACACTACAGGATGCACATTCCCCTTTCTAAACACTGATGATGTCAGCACCCTATAAGTACAGCAGGAGAAGGGAAACCTCCCAGTAATGTGAATAGCGCACTCTGCTAATGCATCCGTCTTGAGTGTCATAACATAGTTAAGTAGGGGTTTGAATCCTGCAAATGCTCAGTGTGTGTGGAGGGGGTTAGTGTGTGTGCAATTCTGTATGAAAAACCTGTGCTTTTTTGAAATCAGGAGATCACACTACATGATGCACATTACCCTTTCCAAACAGTGATGATGACAGCATCCTATACATACAGCTGGAGAAGAGACATCTGCAAGTAATCAGAATAGCGCAATCTTCTACAGCGTCACTCTCAAGTGCCATAACATATTTAGGTAGGGGTTTGGATGTGGGGAGTTTGTGTGTGTGCATTTCTGTATGAAAAACATGTTAGTTTTGGCAATCAGGAGATCACACTACCTGATGCACATTACCCTTTCAAAACACTGATGATGTCAGCACCCTATAAGTACAGCCAGAGAAGAGAAACCATTTTGTAATCCGAATAGTGAGCTTTGCTAATGCGTCTCTCTCACGTGTCGTGACTTAGTTAGGTAGGGGTATGAATCCTGCAAATGGCAAGTGTGTGTGGGGGTAGTAGGGTGTGTGTAAATGCAAGTGTGAGAGAACAGATCCTTTTGGCAAATACTACAATAGACCAGATGCTGCATATTCCGCCAGTAAACACAGGGGATGTCACCACACTATCAGCACAGCCAAATAGGGCTATTTGGCCAGTAATGCCAATAGTGCGCTCTGCTACTGGGTCTATTACCATTGTCAGAGTACAGATAGGTATGTTTTGGTAACCCACAACTGCCACGTGTGGTTGTGTCACACATTATAACCTTGTGTGGGTCTTTGTGCATAACAATGCATGCCATTGCCTAAACCAACAATGGCATTGCACACATGATGTATGTGTGTGACACATACACATAAATTCCTGTGACCTGCAGTAGTTACCATGTCTGACACGTACCTCGAGTGGATAAATGGTATTTGCAATGTATAACAATATGACTGTGTCTTACTGTGCAGGGGCCTCACGTGGTATGTGTCTATACAGTGTGGGTGTATATGGTAAAATACCTACAGCAGGGGATAGACATCTGGTCTGGGCCATATAGTCTACATGTAGTCGATGTACAGGTGCTGCATGTTCCCACCTGTTGTCGGAGTGGTAACATGTCATTCCACTGCAATTCAGTGACCACATGCTATGAACCCTTCAACTAGTGTGCTGTAACTGCAGTAATGCTCACGCACAATGTTTGGCTGGATGCAGTCCAGTCATATAAAGACAGTTCTTGAGACTGTCATATTGCCAGTGTTGTTATGGAGGATAGTTGGTTTTCCTGTGTATGGGAGGGTTGTGTGTGCCAGGCTATGAACCAGATGGCAGTCCGACACACTGTTAGCTGCACATGATTAAGCCCTGATGCTTTCTGCTGTGCCAACAACCTGGAGGTGTGTGTATCTGTGGTGCCTTGGGATACCACCCCCTGTGATGGGTTGCACCTGTGAGCCATGAATCAGGACTCTGGTACTGCACAGACATTGCAGTTCACCGTGCTGAGGACAGTGTCCAGTGCATGCATCTTGCAGTGTACACTGCTGGTGTTGTGTAGCAGCACTGTTACTGTCCTAACCTGTGTGATACCCATGGAGGTGGCTATTTAATCCATGTCCTGCAGCATAAGGCAGTATGTGTGTATCAAGGAGCTTCGCCAATATACATCGGGCAATGGGTGTCACGTGCAAGCTGACCCTTGCACATCATTGTGGCTTCCCTAGCATGTAAGCACACGTTGACAGCCAGCGGATACCCTATGAATGACATTGGAGACTGAGCAGAATGTAGACATACAACACCCTTCCTACATATAGTGGTAGCATACCTGGTGAGGGTATGTTGGCAACCAAGATCAGGCTCATACTGGCCCGTGCCACATGCTGAGAGATCCATTGTATGTTCCCTATCATGTAGTCCAGGGAGGTATGTCTCAGGTCATCCATAGTGGCATGGTCAATGAGTGAGTCATATGTGTCCATGCCTCTGACTGACCAGTATGCATGTGTTCTGTGGTGGACCATAGTGCCCCTGAGGCATATCACTGTGACCTTCACCAGATACAGCCTGTTGAGCGGGACCCCAGTGCAGCACCCAAGACAGGTACCTGACACATCTGTAGCAGGTGTGTTGTGTAGCCCTACAGGCTGTGAGTGTGTGGCACACGGGATGTGTGTGCCATGTGTGGCATGTGCTCTGTTCTGACGGAACATATGCCTGTGTGCCAGCTGCGGAGGTGTGTGATGCTCAGGCAGGATGCTATTCTGAGTCCCCATGTATGGCCCAGTGTGTTCAGCATGCTGTCAGTGCGTGTCTATGTCTGACTTGTATTGTAGTCACTGTAATATGACATGCCACCTGACAGGGTATGGCATTACTGGGTTCAGAGAGCTCAGTCCCCATATTGGCTATGTGGTGGCATCCCACACGTGTTGTACGTTCCTGGCCAAGGGTGATGGCTGACTGCATACATGTGGCAGCTGTGACATTGCCACATGACTCACATAAACCACAACTGGACTGTAGAGGTGATTCACAGGTTACCTTTGCACATGCTACCCTAGTAGTGTGATTGCCATGGTGACTACCAACACATAGGGACAATGGGGAACAACATACTGAAGGCGTGTATGTGTGGGTGTACTGCTACTGTTTCATAGCACTGGCATATATGACTGCACACATGGGTAAATGCCAGGTAAGACACGTGCAATGTGCCACAGGCAACGTACATGCGAACAGGACGGACAGTGACGTTCTGTCATGTGTAAACTTGACATACGTATCGTACGCTATGCAGATGTCACTAGGAGTCCACAGAAGCACTGTAACTCTGCATTGCAGGTGTAAGCAGTGTTCCAGGGAACCCCAAGCGAACATGCATGCAAAAAAAGCTACAGTAAGCAGGGCTGGAAGTAGTTCATTGTACAACAAAGAAGGGGTAACACTAACAGTAAGTAACAATGCAAATATGTAGGCACTATCAACATGTACCCAGGAATTCACAGCACAGATGCCCATGGTAGAACTGATAATATGTCATAGTTAATTGTGATTTGGATTACATTGGTACTGCACACATATCAACATGCGCAAACATCCACATTGCATAGTCGTTGTGGGCAACTTGACACCATTACTGTACATGTCCACCATTGCATATCACTACTTGTGTTAGCTTCCCCCCTGTGCTACCCATGTATGCGGCTATCTGTTGACATCCTTACCACCGGCATGCAATTATGTGCAGCTGTTACACTTTGGTACATACTATGGGTGCAGATAACAATTCAGGACATTCATACGGTTACTGCATCAGGCATGCTGGGATATACACACAGTCATATCAGCACACTGTGCTGTTACCAACATGATACTACTAATACACTTCTATGTAGTCACCCTGTGCATCAGCAACATGTTTACCTGTTCCCGCAATGATGTTGGAGATTGCAGGAGGTGGCACAGTGTCATCATATGCACAGGGTGTGAATTAGGTATGCCTGAGTCTGCCACTGATACCACCAATTGACATGTGTGTATGTGTGTTGGTGAGGGGCAGCAGTACATGGTGGGGCACTGTTGGTGCAGTGTGTGCATGTATGTGGTCACCCTAGGTGTTAACATTTCACATGTGTGTATGCACGCACACAGTTCCACCTCATGGCTGCCATATACAGGGGTTTGTGGACAGCCACAGACTCCACCTGGCAGGTCATACAGATCAGTGTCTGTGGGCACGGACACGGTACCTGTGCCTGGCAGGGGTGCTACGGACCGTATCCAGTACTAAGCCAGACTGGGTACTGTCAGCAGAAGTGGGAGTGTGTTGACTGGACACAGGTCCCTGTTGGGACTGTCCAGAGCCATGTGCACGTGGTCTCCTGGGGCATTCTGATGACAGCACAGACCCAGCATTGCTGGGGCTGCTGCTGGCACTATGGGGGAATGTGCAGGCCTGTTGTCGTCCATGCCGACTGCCAGCTGCTGCTGTTGCTGGCATACAGCCACGTTGACACCGCAACCGCCCACCATTGCCCTGGCTCATGAACATTTGGTTGTGGAACTGCTGTAATATGTCCCCACAATGTCTGTCTATGACATCGGTGAAATTACGGATAGCATCCGCAATGTCACGCATACTGTCAGTCATGGCTGTGCGACATGCTCTCAGCTCCCTCAGACCCTGTCTGGTGTACCTTTCCATATGCGACTGTGCCTGCATGACAGCTCAAAACATAGCTGAGGTTGACAGACCTCTTTGCGCATGTCTGCCAGAGGCAGTACGCCCATGGATGCTCCCACGAGAACCCATGGGCAACTGTCTGTGTGGTACCATCGCAGGACCCTGCCCATGGCTGTTGTGTGGGGAAGCATGTGCCACAGATACCACATTACCCTGGTCAATGCCCACTGTATCCTGTCCATCACCTAGGGACACTGGTGACAAAGGATGTACTGGCAGGATGACTGTGTGCAATGATGGGGTTGATAGCTGTGTACTGTCAATTGGCTGACCAATGGCGGACCCTGACACACCTTCCTGTACCATTACACAGATATCATCATTACCAGTACCTGTGGCACCAGATTCAGGTTCCCTGCTGCAGGACACCAGAGCAGCACCAGAACCTGTGGGAGGAAGACAGGAAACACAGTTTACAGTGTCCACACAATGTTACCAGTGATGCACTTATGCACACATGCACACATGGACACATGCACACATGCACACATGGACACAAGCACACATGCACACATGGACACAGGCACACATGCAGGCATGCACACGTGGACACATGCACACAGGCACACATGCACACGTGGACACATGCACACGTGGACACATGCACATGTGGTCACGTGTACACATGTGGACACAGGCACACATGCACACATGCACACGTGGACACAGTCACACATGCACACATGCACACGTGGACACAGGCACACCTGCACACATGCACACATGCACACATGGGCACAGGCACACCTGCACACATGCACACATGCACACCCCGCAGTATACACACAGAGCACTACTGAGTTACACTAGTGTTACTAGCACTATCAGGACTATTATAGGTATTGTTAAACACACTCACCAGCATGGATGGCCTGCCTTGCTGTAACCCCAGAGGGACCTGCAGAAATGATGAGATTAATGTCAGTGGGCACAACTGTGCCATTGATACTGCATATTATACAGTGCAGTAGTACACCAGTTGCCTTTCACACGTCAGCTGCTGATATTGCCAATATCACACATGCACAATTACATACTATGATGACAGCTACATACCACGGACACACCTTACACATGCATAAACTAACAGTGTACAGAACAGTCAAGTGTACATATGGCATATTACCTGCATGCTCCGTGTCGTGCTGCTGTGTGGATCCAGCCTCCATCATAATGCAGGTGTATTGCTGTTGCTATTCTGGGGCTGGAGCCACAACACTTAGGAGTAGCCCCTCCAGTCTGGTGAGGGGAGGATGTGTGGCCACCCCATCTCCTGTGGCAACCTGTTGCCTGTGGATATCCGACGCACGCTGACGGACATTTCTGATTAAATCACTGCAGTGATGTCGTACTTGCTCATATGTCCTATAATGCGTGCCAATGTCATTTACCCTACGGACAAGGTCTTGCCACAGTGCAGCCCTCTCCTGCTGATTCTGACTGGTGCGGGAAAACAGTATGTCATACTCCCGCACCAGGCTCTGGTGTATCTCCTCATCTTCTGCTGCAGAGTAGGCAGGATTACGCTGATGCGCCATCTCCCTGGAAGAGAACACAAATAGGATATCAGCAGACTATGTCAGCAATATATGGCACACATACTCTACATGATACTCATGTGTAGTGATATACTACTACTCCCATATGTTGCATGTGTGTGTCTCATGGTGGATACACAAGTCCATGGCCAGATATCAGTGCTCAGCCAACACCTGTGCAACAATACCTGCCACATTCCACACAACATAGTAGCATGCCCCATCAGTCAGCACACACTGACAGGTCCAATGCACAACCTCACTCTGGGGGTTCATCCCAAGGTACTGTATGTGGGATGCCATCCACTAGTGTGATGTGGACACAAGTTACTCTGCCTGGATATACATATCCCACCACCACCAGCACAGTACACTACTTTGATATGTATGTGATTAGACAGTTATTCACTTGTTAGGACTGAGATGGTATCCATGCAGCACACTGGGCCAGTGGAAGCCACAACCCACACTGCTGACCCCTTTGCAAATGCTTACCACGGACATGCCACAGATTGCATGGAACTTGCCCACACATTTCTAACCCAGACCCTATGCACAAAGGTTAGGCATCCTATCTGGTGGACCCCAGACAGATTGTATAACAATAGCAGGAGGCTACTGCAGGACAGAGCAGATTCACATTAAGGGAAGGCATCTGTGGTCAGCACTGGTACTACGCTACAGTCTCTCATAACAACAGCCACGGCCTACTCTGGGAGGGAAATGGCCACAAACACTATGGATAACCACAAGGCCTTCTTCAGTTATGTTACACATATGGACCAAATGCCTTAGATATGCTCTGCGTTAATACACACCTACTTAACATTCACCAAACACACAGATATTGGCAACATTCTTGCAGACAGGTTTGGTGCACATATCCCCCCTCCTTCTCCACCACCAGTTGAAATACTTATCACAGCTGTATGTAACCTCCCTATCATCTCACATGTCCAGGTGAGGGCCGCCCTCAGCAAAGCAGAACACACAGCATCACAGTGACCTGATGGTATCCCTGGATGTGTGCTACATGCACTCCAAAAGGACATACAACCGTATATAAGACTGATAATTAATCTTGGCCGTACTACAGGATATGTGCCTGGACACTGGCATACAGCAACAGTGGTCCCACACCACTAAGGAGGCACCTCTACTGACCCTGGGAACTACCACATCATATGCATAACCGGCCTGGTCTGCTAAGCTATGGAATTATTCAGTATGGGATGCATATGCAGTGATATCGGGTACCTGCAGACACTTGTTCCCAGCCAGTTTGCCTTTGTGATGGGCTGATCCTGCCTTTTGAACCTGGCTGACCTTTCAAAACACTCACTATAGCCATTGCTGAGGGCAACGCACAGACAACTGCTGCCAGGATCATGACCTAACACTGATTGACATGTAATGTATAGTCATCCCCTTTTGGTGGAACTACTTACACACAACATATCACATGGACATACCTATAGATACTGACCTATGACACATTTGGAGGGTTCACAGTATGCAGACTATTAACCTGCTACTTTGCATTACCTGTGTTTGTCACAGCTGGTTGCATTACCACTGCTTCTGCTTCCTGCTGCTACTGTCACTGCTGACAGCTTAGACTCACAGTGTGTAGCGTGTGGTTTTTTTTTTTCCCTCTGTCTCTGTCTGTCTCTCTCCCTCTGTCTGCTTCCAGACAGTGCAATGAATGTATTGCATGTGTGGAGTGTTAGTACAGGATGCTTTTGTAGGTATCTGCATAGGTCCATGTGATGGCCTCTGCACCAATTGTAAGCCAGCATTTGCTAATTGCATGCAGCCAGTTGTGTACTGATTGCAGATCTCACTGTGATTTCAGGACAGTGCTATAAAAGGGTATGTGAGATAGGCATTGCCCTTTCAGATTGTAAGGGTGGGGACCATGCTGGTATGCTGTGGACACTGTTCTTTGAGTGTAAAGGTTAGAATCTCACTCATGATTCAGGCTGTATTGTAGATTCACATTTCTCCATTCCTCTCTCCTGTTCCCTGTAGTAAGTGTGTATGCACAATGACACCTACAACTATATATAGATATATATTTATATATATATATATATATATATATATATGTACATATACATACATTTATATATGTACATTAACTGACATTATTACCTACAAGCTACCAACTAGCATGGCAGTTTCTGTTCACACACTACTATTATGGGAATCCAGTAGTTTTGACAGTAATTCTAAATGACATGCTTTGTGTACTACACATCCTATATTCCCTTTACATTCATCCCTACTATTACATGTTATATTTATTTTTGCACAATGTTCTTGTATAAGAGTCATGGCTTAGTGGTAGGTCATACAGACTGCTGTTTCCAAGGTCCTGGGTTCGGGACTGACAGTGGGATTTTATTTTGCTTTTGAACTGACTACAGGACCTGTCAATCAGAGTGACTAAGGCACTTTTAAGCAGTTGTAACTGGGTTAGCACTGGTTTGCATGGAGCTCACGCATGCACACTGGCGTTTAGCTCTGTGCACACACGCGCACACCCGCTTACAACCGCTTAACAGTGCTTACTCTGGCGCACACCCATGCTATTTTCTTTGAAAGAAATGAAAATGGGGAGACAGGAAAGTGGTGAAAAAGGGGTCACAAAGAGGGTAAGACAGTAGGGAAAGCTTGGTATTTGCAGGAGGGATGTAGGTAAGGCCCATAGCTGCCCATTTCTTCATCAGCAACAGCTGTGCATATGTATGTAATTTGGTGTGACATTTGAAACCTTCCACCCCTGAGAGAGGTGTCAGGACAACAATAATACTTGTTGTACAGCCAATTGTAATTGATAGTTTCCATGTCCAGCAGACATGTGTGCAGAATGGGCAGCTATGTATGGGGCGTAATTTTTTTGTGTGTACAGAGTGCCCTTTTTTTTTTTTTTTCAGGTGAGAGTGGTATGTCAGGTGAAGGAAGTTGGTATAGCTGGGGAGGTAGGTTGGGTAGGTAAACAGGCAAGACAAACAAGACGCATACAGGGGCGGTGTATGACACGTGTGGGGGGGTTACGCAATTGACGGGGATGGAGGTTTAGATATCCAGAGCCCATGAGCCCACAGATGGCAACAGTGGAACTGATATCCCCACCCATAGGCAGTTGCCACTGTTCCTTCACTGCCCAGGACGGGGCTGTGCTGGGGGCTGTGTAGGCCGGGCAACAGGCATGCCCGTAAGTTGCACCACCTGTGTCTCAAGCTGGCATAGGGGCTCGAGAACAGAGTCCCGGATCTCCCTACGCACCACAGTCCGAACGCTACGGAGGGTGAGTGGTGGTTCTCCTCCGGCCATGCTTGCAGAGGGGGGACGAGCCCCATCCCCTGCAGCGCTTCCACCCACAGGTGGCACAGGGCCACCGGAGGAGGGTCCAGACTGGGCACTAGTGCCAAGTGCACTCGCCAGCTGAGGTGGGAGAGATGGGTCCGCTGGAACCCGTCTTTCCTGTCGTCCTATGTTTTGCATTATGTCATGACAGTTTGGGTTAGTGACATATAATACCATTTACAATTAGTTGTAACAGCATGCATTAGTATTCCCATTATCCAAACACCCAGATATTCACACCATTGTACAGCGAGCATAACACATGCATAATTTGAACAGCAATACACAGTCCAACAACATACAGAGTTGATTGATGGCAACAGGCCATCAGGTTTGGATGTATGAACAGGGCAGATGCATCAACGGACATGCAAATATATATGACCCAACAGGACAAATGTCCAGGGGTGTTAATTGTGATTGCACATACCATTTTCACGTGGAATGGGTTATATGTGGTTATAGGGTTGGGTGAAGAAAATAATATTAACACCTTCGAATACCAATACATATGCTGTACATTTCTAATAGCTGCACATATATACACACTACTGTTCTAACTACAGTTTCCTATATGATAACTTCTTCAACTTGGTGATAGGACTGTTACTGCAACATCAATATACATTTTATTGTTCTTCATACACATTCATATCTAGCTTTGTTCAGCTACATCATCCTGCTACATTTGCTTTATATAGCTATAGACAAGTGTGGATGTTTGGTATATCAGACAATCATACTATCTGCATATTGCAGACTGAGAGCAACATATCCAGATTTTGGGATACACATTCCAGATACAGCAACACTTTGAACATATTTCGCTGTTTGGTTTTGATTCCCACATGCATTTCATTCAGTACTGACTGCAGTATACTTTATTCAGGGGTTATTACTACTGTATTGCTGGATGCATGACACTTTCTCACACTCTCTCACTTGTTTTCATTTTACTATTCAGGGTGGTACTTACTTCTAGGCTTTATTGACATGTTTTACCTGTAGTTATTACAATCCTTTCCAGCAGTCTCACTTCTGTCATGTTTCAGTATTTCAACAGGGATATATTTCACACATGTGATTTCATCATCTTCTGCAGCTGTACTTTTCAGCCTGCTGCAGATTGTGTACTATTTTCTTACAGATGGGGCATCTTTATTTCAGAATTTATGTCAGACATTTTCATTTTTCTGTTTGGATTACAGACTGCAACACACTTTTGTAATCAAGCAATACTTGCAAACACTTTTACACTGTTACATGCACATTTTATTACTTAGTGACTACACTGCACTCTTTTGCTAACTGTCATCATTTTATATTTCTTTACAGTTACTGGGAGTGGATTACTGACCTGCCTGGTGGCGCAACCACACCAGCCTATCGCCATAGGCTCTGCGGTTCGCAGAACGGACACCTGCAGCTGTAATATAAATGAAGTAATATTGGAATACACATCTCCATAATATCAGCTAGTTTAATTTCTTACATACATAATTAAATGTAACTTACTCAGTAGTGGGGCGTTGGGCATTTGCCGGGCCTCCTGGATCCAAAGGTTCAATTGGCCCTGCTTGCGTCTCTTCAGGTCTGCATGGTGGTGACGGACCTGCTCACCAGTCCTTGGAATCCCTGTGGCACTGGTGAGATCATGAGCCAACCGGTCCCACGCCTCAGCCCTATATGCTCCCCACAGGACCTGGCCCTGCATGAGTTGAACCTCATGATTGTGGACTAGGAGCCAGACCATGTACCTGGACTCCTCAACGCCCCACCTCTGTGCTCAAAAGCAGCTACCCTCACCTACTCCTGTCATTCTGGCTGCAAGTTAGTTCTACAATCATTTATGCTGTGTATTCCCGCCTATGGGGCTTATATAGGCCATTTTTCCCACACATATCTGTGATTGGCCATTTTGGAATTGCATCAACTTCACTAAACCTGCATTGTCATGCTCCAGTTTGTATTCATTCCTATATATTTGCTATTATTGCATTTGTAGGTACTGCTGTCATGGCTTAGTGGTTCAGTACCTTGACTATGGTGTATAGTATCCTGGGTTCGAACCTGGCCACTACTTTTTATTTTTTATGACTGTCTAGACAAGCTGAGGGGTGTGTCTGTGTAAAGGCAGTTTTGATACGACTTGCTCAATGTTGCCCGTTGGTTAGCTTGTTTGCGCGGTGCGCAGCTCCACGCAAATGGGGTATGCTGGTTTAAGCCTCATTTGGCTATCAGCACGCATATTATGCTCAGCTCAGCTAGGGGCACATAGTTTCAGTGTGTTAAACCACTGCTCACCTACGGGCACTCATTTTGCACCAGTTAAACCACTGCTCACCTACGGACAGATGCACTCACCCTGTTAAACTGTAGCTCAGCTATGGGCACATCTGGCATTTTTTATTGTTTTGTTACCTCACATTTCTTCAATATAAATGGACTGTTTCATTACATTTTACATATAATGTGATTTTATGTGTACATGTTTGTCAGGGACTTGTTTTTTGCTTATTTTGCTAAAAATAAAAATTGGTGTTGTGGGGGCTCGAACCATGCATGCCTGCTTTTCAGCCAACATCTCTACCGCTACGCTATTGCTTCTTGGCTTACTTTGCATATTTAGTTCTTATATGCTTTCCCACTGACTGCTAACTGTGGCTGCGCTACAGGCATGCCCACGCAAACGAGCGCACTCACGGTTAAACATCTTTACAATTTAAAAAAAAATTATGAGATGTTCATTTGTACATTTTATGTTTGTAGTCTGTGGGGGCATGTGTTGTGTTTATTCACATTTCCATGGACTCTGTCGTGGGTGTTTACTTTGGGCACTTTTACTCTTCTGGGGGCGTGTCCGCTTACAGGGCTCGGCCTACGGACACGCCCCCTACTGTCTTACATGGACCGTGTTAGCCTTAGGTGTGATTCAGCATGCTCTCATGAATATGCAGAGCATGCTGACATCACTCTGTTTAACTGCAGCCTCCGTGTAAGAGTTATAACTCTTACACAGAGGCTTCGTGAATCCTGCCCATGGTATTTTGCTGGTCTAGGGTAATATTATAAAGTTTCAGAGTAATTATTAGTTTAAAAGGAAAAAAGTTAGTCAGGGTTAGTACAGATATCCTTTGCAGTTCATTTACCTATTCCAAGTTCAGCATGTGGTCTCTTTATTTCAAAGTGGTTGCAGTCCATGGCTCACAATGCCTCCTGGAAATGGGTTATATCATAGAAATCCCACATGGTGTTGTCTCTCTCCTTTAGGGTATGTGGAAACAACATATGGGCCCCCACGTGATGAAGCATGACATAGAGAAACTGATAGAGTGTTCTCAAGGCAGATGCTTGAGATACCCCCACTGTGTCCCATGTTGGTCACTGAAATGTCCCTGTAGCTTTATATATATAAAGCCACACATGCCTTTGTATCCACTGAGAGAGATACTTCAAGTCTCCCATGGGGCTGTAGACAAGGTAGACACATGCCTACAGTTTCTTGAATTATGCCCCTGTCTTTATGGTACCTGTCCACAATTTCAGTATTGTGGAGTTGATCAAATGTTAAGCATTCTCACATGATCCTATAGCTCCAGTGGTAACACTGCTCACTGTTAGGCTTAGAGGCAACAGTATGAGCTTTTGAACATACACATTTACTAATGCTGTAGCAACACCTAACGTAATTCAGTGATTCTTTCAGTCTGAATATGAGCATTTGGCTGAATTCAAATATACAGCAGGTGCTACTCTTTTGGGTGAACTTTATACATTTCTGAATTGCTCTACCATTTTGTTTTCCCTCATTAGCATACACTGAGTTAATGATGGAGCTCATTACTAGGTTATTATATGTCCATTATTATATTCTGCTCTTGACAGTGCTGCTAGGCCTGGGCATTTTGTAGAGCTTGTTTTTCTTGAATAGCACACACCATGCATGTGGCTGCTCATCGCACATAGTCGCGTACCATGGTACAGTAACATTTTCTGAATCCAGCCCATAGTCTTGCATTAAAGTTTCTATATCTGTATCATTAGATAGGCAAAAAGTATACTTAGTTCATCTAGGTCATAACAACCCTCCATAGCAACAGGATGGCACCCAGTCCTAGGACTTCCATAAGTTTATTGCTAGCCCCCTGGGGCAACTACTTAGCTTCCCATCTAGAGGTAAAAATATCCTAGACCGAATACTCATGAACATGCAGGGATGCTGCTCCCTCCCATGCATTAACTCCTTCCTGGTAAGATCTAACCACAAAATGATCTATTTTAGTGTTAAAACTAACCTAGAACCCCCATCAAACTCCAAACCTTTACTAAGGCCAATTATCTCAAACCCCTCTGAACCTGGATGACACTAAGGCCTACTCTGAGCTGTACACAAAAGCACTGTAAAACCACATTCATAGATGAATAAAGGAGGTAGGACCTGTTTGGGTCAAGCCTATGATTACTGGCAAAAATAAAACCATGCTGGTGAACTCCTGGCATAAATATGCTGCTCAACAAAAGGAAAAAAATCCTCTCCAAAGTCAAGAAGAAACAGACAAAACAGTACAAAAAGACACTTGCCTGTCTAAACAAACAAATCAGAGAGCTGGTCAAGCATGCCAAAGCAAACTATAAGGCAAAGATAGCCTCCCAGGTGAAAGATAATCATAAGACTTTTTCTAATTATGTTCGTAACCTCAGGAAAAACTCTCAGCAATGTGCTGAGTTAATCATGAATGGCAAAACTTACACCCAGCCTCAAATTATAGCAAACCTACAGGCCAAGTTCAGTTCAAACTTCTGGGTGGGGAACAATAAATTCACTCGTGAGGTGCTGCTCATGTCCCTTATGGACAGAGACAGTCTGTGAAAAGACTCAGGGCTCCAACACCCAAAGACCCACTACCCTGATACTTCCCCATCCCATATTTGGGAATTAATATATAATATTGTCATATCCTTGGTATTATTGGCTAGGGTTGTAAAGGCTCTTGTGTCATTGTGCAATTTTCCTAGTAATCATCTATGAATCTATGAACCTATGAACCAACCCTAATGGATAAGTCTCGGGATGATTAGCAGGGGGTAAGCAGCCCTGAGGAAGGATGAGGACACCAGGATGCACTGATGGTCCGGGCCATGTCGGGGGTGGGTGAATCAAGAGAAGTGGTTCATGTGACCTATCTGGATTTTTGTCATGCAGTTGCAACAGTCTGGCATAAAATATTATATATTTTGATATGTGTCATATCTTGGTTTCAAATAGGTGGGAACAAAAGAATATAGAAGGCTAATAGTTTGTGAGCTATCATAACAAAAAGGAAATAATATGTGGTATATAACAGCAAGGGTCAGTCCGCTTCAACATGCGGATAACTGAAACTAATGGAGAACTGTAGGAACAGCATGCTTCTTGCAAATAATGCAAAGCCATGCAGTACATGAAATATAAAATACAATGAATAAGAATAAGAATAAGAAATGGATTTTGCAAAGGTAAAAAAATGGACAAATGAATGACAGCTCAGATTCATGTGAAGTGCAAGAAAATGCAGTTAACAGCAAACCCACAGGAACACTGCACGTCTGTTAAGCTGTGGACATCAACCGAAATGACAATAATACAATATATCTTAAAGGCTTGTAATACAAGAACAAGCGAGTACACAAATAAGGAGGAAAAGGCATTGACAGCAGAAAATGTGTCATTTCTTGGAAGAAATGTAGCACCAAGTACCACAAAGCAATTAAAACCTGTCACAACAGCTCTTTACAGAGATGTACAAGAATATGGAGCATGGCTCAGAGATAAGCAATATAATTTTCTCTTTCCAAAGACAGATGTAGTTATACAGAATGGCATTTGAAGCTGAATTAAACTTCCTGGTCCAGTGTGAGTGCTTAGGACAAATAATAAAGCCTTTCTGGGAGGAAATTAAAAAAGAGCCCTGGTTAAAATTATAATGCACCTTCTTTCACAGAGTAGGACAGTGGGCAGGCTAAGTGGGTCAATTAGTTAATATCTGCTGACAGACTCCAAATTACTATAAAATAAAGTAATAGCATTCATTTACCATGTGATGGTTTTCAGACTTCAAACTGACCAAAATTAACAATAGAGAGGGAGTCAGCTGTTGAGGTCATCTAATTTTAGAGTTTGTCCACAAGCATTAGCGGGGTGGGGGTGGGGGGGCAGGTTACCTTTGACAGTGAAAAGCTTATACATGATGAGAGGTAACAGCAAATGTGTGGTGCTTGAACACAGCATGAATCCTGTACACTGTTCTATAACTGCATTGATGTTTTCTGTTACAAGCAATGAAACTGATAAAGAAAAACAATATTTAAGTATTATATTTTATCATGTGGAAACTTGCATTGATTTACTTCACTTCTAAAATCACAGAGCAGGCACTGTAAACCTTTGTTTTATTCCTAAATCAAAACAGCTTCTATATTGTACATTGTATCCAAGAGGCAAGATGGAAGGGTAGTGCAGCAAAGCCACTTGGGCTTGGGATCCAGAGTCTACTACATAGGAAGGGGGCAGGCTAGAAATGGTGTGGGAATTGTGATGAAGATAGGCTTTAGAAGGCAGTAAGGGATATCATCAGAATTAATGACAGACTCAAGGCAATCCAGACCCCAGTGTAATGATAGGGCAGTATTCATAATCTTGGCCTATGCTCCACAGCAGGTTTGTGATGGTGAGAAAAAGAGTGCATTCAAACAGCAGTTACAGGACCTACTAGATAAAGCAAGACAACATGAATTGGTGTTGATAATGGGTGACTTGAATGCACAAATTGGGACAGACAGAACAGGATATGAGGACTGCCTGGGTTCACATGGGTGGGGCAACAGGAATAAAGAAGGAGAAGCCATTCTAGACTTCTGTCTGGCAAATGGCTTGATAGTAGCCAACACATGGTTCAGAAACAGAGACAGTCACAAGATTACGTACAAGAGTAGCCAACATGCAACTCAGCTAGACTTCCTCCTAGTAAGGAAAAGGTACTGGGGTAGAATCCATGATTGCAAAGTTATCCCCAGTGAAACAGTCAGCCCACATGATAAACCACTGGTTGCTACAATCAGCTGCAAGCAGTGGTCAGAGAAGGCTCTAAGGTCAACAGAGACCTGACTGAAGACCTGGAAATTGACTGGAAAGTAAGTACAACAGTTCAAGGAAGCACTTAGGGCTGTAGCACCCCTAGAAAAGGAGGACATAGGTGGAGTTGAAGAAGAATGGCAGTGCTTCTAAACAGCATATGTTAGGACTACAGAACAGATATGTGGCCGAGCCAGTTATGGAAATAAGGTACATAAGGAAAGCTGGTGGTGAAATGCAGAAGTCCAGAAAGTGATCAAAAGAAAGAAGGAGTACAGGAAAAAATGGGAGATAGAAAAGACCAGCCAGGCTATGAAGGAATACTGGTTGGCTAACAAAGAAGCTAAGAAAGGAGTTGCAATAGAAAAGAAGATAGCATCGGTGGCACTTTACTAACTTCTGGTAAGTGACTCTGTAGGGGGTACAAAGAAACTATATCATGTTGCAAGACAAAGACAGAAAAATAAAGAAGATAGACACCCTTCATAAGGGATACCAGCAACAACCTGCTCACCAGTCCACAGGACATTAAAGGCAGATGGAAGGAGTATTTCCAATATCTTCTGAATGAAGAAAACCCCACAGAAGATGTACTGCCCCAGAAACAGCCTACAATGAGAGAAGAAGAAGAGGAGCTCACTCTAGAAGAAGTAAAAACAGCACTAAAGAAAATTAAGTCAGGGGAAAGTGGCACGATCGGATGAGGTCACAGCAGATATGATAAAGATCCTGGGTGAGATAGGTTAGAAATGGCTCCTGAGGGCGCTCACAGCAGTGCGGAGAGAAAGGTATATCCCAGATGACCGGAGAATAAGCATACTCATGCCAGTGTATGAGAACAAAGGGGACATCCACAATTGTGGGCAGTACAGAGGCATCATACTCTTATCACATTGCAGGAAAGTTCTAGAGAAGGTGATTGATAACTGGATACACAGATGAGCAGGTTGGATTCGGATCATAATGCAGCACAACTGGCCTGATGTTTGCAGGGAGACAAATAGTTGAGAAGAAGTTAGAGATGAGGAAAAAGTCCAACTGGGCATTCCTAGACTTGGAGAAAGCATATGACAAGGTTCCAAGAAAGTTGATCTGGGCAGTACTGCAATGGTTCAAAGTCCCAGAAATATTAGTAGAATTAGAGCAAGCTATGTACAAAGACTCAATAACACAAGTACGAACAATGCTCGGCCTCACAGAGGGGGTTTCCAGTGGGAGTGTGTGTATACCAGGGTTCAGCTCTGAGCCCACTGCTATTCATACTGGTGATGGACTACATTAGCAAACAGTTTGGAGAGAACAGATCAATAAAGTTACTGTACACAGATGATGTGGCATTACAGGCAGACTGAGCAAGAACTTCAGCAAAGGTTAGGGGAATGGAATGCAACACTGAAGGCACATGGGATGAAGCTAAGCACAGATGAGACAGAGGTAATGGCAGCAAACTGGGGATATCAGAAGATACTGAGAACTGTGATAGAAGGAAGATAGTGGAACAGGTAAATAGCTTCAAGTATCTGGAGGGGTGGTTGAGGAGAAGGGATGTCTGAATGAAAAGGTCAACTGGCATAGAGTCTCAGGTGTAGTCTATGAAGGAAGAATGCCAGTGAAGCTGAAAAGTAAGGTGTACAAGACAGTGGTAGAACCAGTACTACTGTAAGGTAAAGAAACCTGGGCATTAAAGGCAGAGCAGATGAAGAAGCTAGAGGTAATGGAAATGAAGTTCCTGAAAAGAGTGGTAGGATGCACACTGTGGGACAGACGAAGAAAGGAGGAAATAAGAGCTGAAGCCAAAGTAGCTCCAATTGCAGAAAAGATCAAAGAGAACAGATTATGGTGGTTCAGACATGTGCAGAAAAGCAGAAGACAATCTGGTGAAGAAGATTTTGGACAGACATGAAGAAGGTAAGAAGAAACGAGAATGTCCAGCAAAGAGGTGGATGGATTATGTGAAAGAAGATCTGCGACAGTCAGGCATGAGTGTTGAAGAAGGCAGGAGTGTGGCACTGAATGGAGAGAGGTGGCAATAGTTAACATGATACCCTGACCCCATGTAGAGAATGGGAAAAAGGGAGCTGATGATGATGATGATGATGACTGTAATTTGTTGAATGTGCAAACATTCCTGTTTTCCCTAAACAGTTTGTATATTGTACTTTGTTGAATGTGTAAGCATGCTTGCTTTCCCCAAAATCTTAAACACAAGGCAAAGCCTTAGAGAAAAGATCAGACATTAAACTCAGAAGGACTTTATACTAACTTTGAGGTCATTGTATTTCAGAGCAGGTTGTAGAGTCTAAGTTACCACAATCTCAGAACTGGTGTATGTCCTTATTTCTTTGTCTGTCCCATTGTATACATCCTATCAATGATCTCAGGCACTTAACCACCATCACTATTAGCTTCCTCAGCTGCTCTGCCTTCACTGCCAAGGTTTCTGTACCATACAGTAGTACTGGTCATACCACTGTTTTGTACACCTTACTTTTCAGCTTCTTTGGAATTCTTCTGTCATACACTAATCCTGACACTCTGTGTCCATTGGCTTCAGTCCTTGTGATTCTAGAGCTGACCTCCTCATTCAGACTTCTCTTCTCCTCATCTGACACCCCCAGATACTTCAAACTGCTAACTTGTTCCACTATTTTTATGTTCTGTCTCAATTTTTCACTTTCTTCTCATTTCCTCCAATTGTTGCCATAATAAGACATGATGAAAAGGGTTCATAATAGCAAGAAAATAAGAAAGGCATAGATAATGAGGAAGTAAGCAGTGAGCAAAACAGACTGTAAAATAAAGAGAATTATGTTATCTTATTTTAATCCTCAGATTTATCTAGAACTACTGATACAATGTTTCCAGATAATGTGAATGTGTGATTCTTTTCTGTTTCAGATTCTGCATTATGCAAGAAATATTCGCTTTAGAAATCAAGCAGGCAATGAAGTTTTCTTTGATGCAAAGGGTGACCCTCCTGCTGTTTTCGATATAATATCATTGCTTGTTGCTGAAGATGGGACATTTAAATCTCCAAAAGTAGGAAGTTTTGATTCTTCCATGCCTCTAGGAAGTGACATTGTTGTAAATGTCAGTGCCATTACATGGAACAGTGACAGCCCAAAGGTTTGTGAACTTTCATTTGTTTAGTTAACGACAAATATTTCTTTGTAGTAACAATGTGTTTTAAATGAATGGCATGCACTGTAATTGATGTGAATCTATCCATTCAGTCACCATTTACAGTTGCATTATGTATTTATTTGTATGAGTTGAGAAACATCCCCTAAAATTCAGTTTTCATGTTTATAAGAAAAGGTATTCTCTTTTGCTGGTGAAGGCACCCTTACCACCCAGGTTTCAATAAGCAGCCTTGACATCAAATGGTCAAGAAGGATAAAGCAGCTAATGCCAGCTCTCTTTTTCTGAGCCAGGCAATAGAGCTCAGTGCAGGCATAGCAAAAAGAGTACTGAGTCACAGGCACTGACACTGGCATTTATAGAAATTATAAAGCAAACACACAAGAACACATATTTATGTAAAGCTCTGCACAGGCACACTACATGTTGATAATGACAGGACCTTAGGAAAAAGACAGAGACAGCCCTGCTCCTGCCTATAGTATGAAGATACTAAGAACAAGGCACAATCAAGTGAATCACCACTGCACCAGTCACAGACACTGGTAAGCTAGGACAGCAAAATGCAAGTCCTTCATATAAAGGAATGAACTTCCCAGTCCAGTAGTGTGTGGGGCACTAATGGCATAGTGAGCTGGTCCATAGGTGAAAATGGAAAATGCAAAAAAAAAAAAAATCAGATCAGTTTGAGAGTGATAAATGCTTAAGTGGAATAATGAAAATAATGAACCAGAAACACAAATGGTAAGTCATGAAAGAGTACAACAGACAGACTGAGCTTACAAATGCTGGAAATAGATATTAATTGAAAGAAGCATCATATAATTAGCTTTTAAGAGAACCCAGCCTATTTTGCAGTGAGAGGGAACATTCAAGGCACAATGAAGGAAGAATAATTTAATTGATGCAGAAATGTAAGGAAGTTCAACAACCTAAAATACAATGCAGTGATGAAGGCTTTGTCGACCAGAGAAAACTGGTTGATTTATAACTCAGCAAATAATAACACAGAAAGGTGCAAATGTTGAAGAGCTACCGATTTCCAAGTCCGGGAGTGAAAACCTAGACAGTCCACTAACTGCTGCTTTGTTTCAGGGCAGTTACCTTCCTGGAGAGCACTAAGGGAACTGTGTTAGGAAGACTGGAATTGTACTGGATGATGGGGAGTGGGTGTTGAGGGGAATGCCAGTGCTAAATTGCTCTTTTTTAAATAAGGGAAAGTATGGTTTGAACAGACTGGCTGGGCTGAGGAAGGGAAATGAAAGTGAAATAAGCTGCTGTTACAGCAGGCTGTAATCCAACTTCTCAAGTTGTGAAGGAGTATAACAGGAAGTAAGTTAGTGATGAGGTGGATGAGTATAACAGGAAGTAAGTTAGTGATGAGGTGGAGGAGTATAACAGGAAGTAAGTTAGTGATGAGCTGGAGGAGTATAACAGGAAGTAAGTTAGTGATGAGTTTCAGCAGTGAATAGTACAGCCTCCACGAGTGAGAAGGGGATATGAGGGGATGTAAGCTGGTGACCAGGTACAGCAGGGAGTACTACAACATCTCAGGTTTGGAGAGGGACATGAGGTGATGTAACCCATACATGTCAACTGTCCAGATTTCTGGAAAATCACTGAGTACTGAAATGCCTAAATAATACTAGTAATGACAGACATTTGAATTTCAGACTTCATATCCTTCAGAAAATACATGATAATGCAAAACCTGTAATTCGAGCAACTTTCTAAGTTTATAGGAGCAATGTTTAAAATCTGTCTGTATGTTTGGGCTGTTGTCCTCCCGTTATTTCTAGCTTTGTCCAGATTTCTTGTGCTAAGAGTTTGAGAGGTATGTTGCAAGTTGATGGATCAGACACAACAAAGAACAGTGTAACCTGCTGTATATGGAAATGTAATCATAAAAGCTGAGAGACAGACATGGTGTTAATATTATTGGTCACCACTAACAGTAAAGAAATAGCCCATTGGAGACTAGAATCACATCACCACCATAAATCAGTGAAATAGCAACAAATATTAAGGAAATTATGAGAGAGCTAGTACTACAAAGTGGGAAACCTATTGAGCCACCCATAGCTGGACTTAGGCATAGGCCAACTAGGCAGCCACCTAGGGCGCCACTCTAGCAGGGGTGCTTTTCCAGTATTTATTTGGGGTAGGTAGACCTGGATGGGGGCACTGGGTGATGTGGTGAGGGTCACCGTGGAGCCCTTTTGCCTAGGGCACCAGTTGATCTAAGGCCACTCCTGAAGCCACCCACTGCACGGTGGGTTAAGATTTTCCTTGGTAGGAATAAAACATACTGTTTTCATGTTATATTGATAACTATAGCTAACCATAAAAAGTTGATTAACACTTAGATAATCTCAGTACAGAAGTAAGGAATGGTGTCTGTTGGATAGGAGTCAATATGGAAGAAGTTAGAGGTTACAATTCAGATGCTGGCATGATGGCTCTGTGCCATGAGGTAGCAGCAAGGGCTGATATGGAAAAAATGAATGCTGTAGTGCACAGATAAAAAGCAAAAATATTTATCTCATTTTGTTAGTAAGGAGACAAGAATAAGAGAGCCAACAACTAAAACATGTGGTTTGTGAGTTAGCAATTATATAGAATGTCCCACAAAATAGTTAAGGACAGACAATCTTATAATAGTTAGTTTAGAGGAGGGGATTGAGGGTCAAGATCATGTGAAGTATGTCAATCATGGGTACATCAGTTATTAAAAATAATCCTAAACTGGACCACAACACTGAAAGAGCCAATAGGACTGGGAAAGGACCAGAACTCTTCTGACACTTGGTAACTATATGACATTGTTAGTCCATGAAGGATTGGATAGCTAAGCAAACTGTGTGGCAGAAGAAGCTAGTCATGGCAGACAAGAAAGTCAGGGCAGTAAAGGATTAGTCCCGCTTCATTTTTCAAAGAAGAATGGCTTTCTTTCCAGTACTGGCATGAATTATAAGAGTGGAAGCTCATCTGATCTACCTGGTAATTTTGAAAGTGAATTTGCAAGAATGAGCCTATTCCTTTAAAATGGTTGAGGAATTTTAAAATGCCATAGGTGGCGGGAGGGGGAAAGTGTTTCACTCAGATTAATGGTAGGTGATATGGAAATGCAGGTGATTAGAGCAGGGAAATGGAACTATGTAGCTCCTGTACATACATACATGTGCACCTGGAGAAACAGGAAAATGGGCTGATCAAGCAGGTAATGGAAGAAATAGCAACCTTTCTTCTTGTGCTTTAGGGGGGTACAAGCAAAGTGACTACTAGAAAACAGAGACAAAGAGGGAAGGAGTGCAGGACATGAGGCAATTAGAAAAGATTGCCACTGAATGAAGATGAGCCTAGCGGTTAGATAGGGTAGCACTGAGGAAATGGAAAATTCACATGAGGAATGGCCATGGGGGAAGAGAAGAGAAGGGAAGAGTAGAGGAGAGGAGAGGAGAGACATTTCAGGGTAACAGAACTGATTCATCTTGAAGAGACCAACTATCAAGATGGGTAGTGGAGAGTATAGTGTGGCAAGACCAGGAAGATGACTAATGGAACAGGCATCCTAGCAGCTGATAAAGAGGTAAGAAATGCATACAGGAGTTGAATCTGAATGAAATGGAAATGAACAAACTGGAAAAGAAGAGTTACTGTTGAATAAGAATGAATATGGTAAATGTAAGAAGGAAGAAGGGGACAGGAATATTAGAGAAGGATGGGAAAAAATAAGAAAGGAGATACATGATGAAGAGGGGTTGGTATTTATATCCTATCATGGACCAATTGTAGATAGTATTGAGACACTGAAAGCATGTCTTTAAATGATTGAGAGGATTAGCATAAGGGAGATAGGTACATTTGAGGCATTTTAATGTTGGGCAAAACCTGCATCTTGGTATGAAGTTTGTGATCGAAATTAAATATTAAAAACAACAAAAAAATTACTTTAAAACTTATGATTACATTAGATACAACTGATATTTGGAGGCTAAAGTGTGGACAAGAGAAACAAATGTCTTTCATCATATCAGAAACCAGACAAGTCACCAGGTTAGATAGGTGGTTAGAGGATGAAGAATCAGGGTGGGAAACAAAAGAGGTTTGGATATGGGAATGCAGTATAGCAGACCATGCCATGGTTGTCATAGAATGGAAGTGAGGATGTCAAAAGGATATGAGAAAGAGGAAGAATTCATGTAACTGGAGAGAGAGTGATCATCTAAGGTGGACACAGGTTATGGTACAAGAAGTGGTGCATAGAAATAAGAAGGAAAATGGAAGTATTTTAATTATGGATTGGGATGTAGTACAAGGAGCACAGACAATGAAGTATAGTGGTAGGATAAGTCTTGATAAGAAAGAATGAATAAAGAATTTGGAAAGATATTTAGGAAATGTTCAAGGTGGCATAGAAAAGAAATGTAAGAATGGGAAGAATGATAGATTAGTTTAAAGACTATAAGATACGCTAGATGAGATAGAACAGAAGAACACAGAAGTAGAAATGTGTGGGAGAAATTTGATGGAATAAAGAGGAAGCAAAAAGAAAATGTTGAACAGGAAATTTAAAAGAGGGAAGAAAGAGACACTGATTCTGGGCTTGAAGATAGAAGAAGGCAATTGGGTGGGCACTAATGAGGAAATCAAGGGAATTTCCTGGGAATTTTATACTGAGTTGCATCAGGAAGTTAAAAGAAACTGTCTCATTGAATGGAAGGAACTGCTAATATGAGTTAATGTAATGTAAGTTGAGATCAGCTGGCATAATGGTTAAGGTCTTCGCCTCCCATGCACAAGGTACAAGGTGCGATCCTGACCTCCAACAAATGCCTGCTTGGAGTTTGCACATTCTCCTTGTGTGTGTTTCACCCACATCTCAAAAACATGCTGAGTGTTTCCATCTCAAACTCAGCAATGAATGCAGCTGTGGGCAGCAGCACAGACTACTCTACATGGTGCCCTAAAGGGGGAAGAGTTCTACAGACCAACCACTTTGGGCATCTACTGTGGTGCACAGTATCCTCAAGACAGGAGAAAATGGATCACAGACTGCGTGGCATGGTAGGGCTTGCCACTCAACAGTGTAAAATATGGCTCTAGGTGATTCAGTCATGTTGAATAATGTTTCCAAAAATGGGCAGTTCCCGGTGATAAGTGGGTTGAGGACCTGGCCTACTCTGACCAATGCCACAAACCCTTGCTAATGGTGGGAGGGGTATATGTGCCCCTATTGGCCAGTGTATGCCCACCAATGCCATAAAGCCCCAGCAACCCTGGGTCAATAAGCTACTGGCCGGCCAGTGTCTAGTTGCCCAACCTGGGTTACCTGGGATAGCTCTGTTGAGCGAACGCTGGATGTATAACCAACGAACTTGCCAAACATGAACTGAGAATTGCTGCACTTAATGTAGGTTCACTAGCAGGACACAGGACTCAGCTTGGAAGTGGATGACATGATGATACAGAGAAGGCTGGACATCCTATGTATCCAAGAGACAAGATGGAAGGGCAGTGCAGCACAGCCACTTGGCTTGGGATCCAGACTCTACTACTCAGGATGGGGACAGGCTAGAAATGGTCTAGGAATTGTGGTGAGAAAGAGGCTTCAGAAGGCAGTGAGGGATATAAGCAGAATTAATGACAGATTCATGACAATCAGACTCCAGTGTAATGATAGGGCAGTATTCATAATCTCAGCCTATGCCCCACAGCAGGGTTGTAATAGTGAGGGAAAAGAGTGCATTCAGACAGCAGTTGCAGGATCTACTAGATAAAGCAGGACAACATGAATTGGTGCGTGACTTGAATGCACATATTGGGACAGACAGAGCAAGATATGAGGACTGCTTGGGTTCACATGGGTGGGCCAACAGGAATAAAGAAGGAGAAGCCATTCTAGACTTCTGTCTGGCAAATAGCTTGATAGTAGCCAACACATGGTTCAGAGACAGTCACAAGATCACATACAAGAGTAGCCAACATGCAACTCAGGTAGACTTCCTCCTAGTAAGGAAAAGGCACTGGGGTAGAATTCATGATTGCAAAGTCATCCCCAGTGAAACAGTCAGCCCACAGCATAAACCTCGAGTTGCCACAATCAGTTGCAAGCAGTAGTCAGTAAGGCTCTAAAGCCAACAGAGACCTGACTGAAGACCTTAACGTTGACTGGAGAGAAAGTATAGTTCAAGGAATTACTCAGGTCCCTAGCACCCCAAGAGGAAGAGGAGAAAATAGGTGTAGATGAACAAGAATGGCAGCACCTCAAAACAGCATGTGGTAGGACTACTGAAAAGATATGTGCCAAGCCAGGTATGGAAATAATGTACATAAGGAAAGCTGGTGGTGGAATGCAGAAGTCCAGGAAGTCATCAAAGGAGTGCAGGAAGAAGTGGGAGGTAGAAAAGACTGACCAGACTAGGAAGGACTACTGGTTGGCTAACAAAGAAGCTAAGAAAGAAGTTGCAATAGCAAAGAATAGGGCACCGGCGGCACTCTACCAACATCTGGAATGTGACTCAGTAAGAGGCACAAAGGAACTGTATCAGGTTGCAAGGCAAAGACAGAAAGACAAAGAAGATAGTCAGACACCCTTCAAAAGGGATGCCAGCAACAACCTACTCACCAGTCCACAAGACATCAAAGGCAGATAGAAGGAGTATTTCCAGCAGCTTCTGAATTAAAAATCCCCTGTACTGCCCCAGAAACAGCATATGACGAGAGGAGAAGAACAGGATCCCACCCTAGAAGAAGTAAGAATAGCACTAAGGAAAATTAAGTCAGGGAAAATGGCAGGCTCAGATAAGGTCACAGCAGATATGGTAAAGATGATGGGTGAGATAGGGGAGAAATGGCTCCTGAGGGTACTGATTACAGGGTGGAGAGAAAGACGCATCCCAGATGACTGGAGAATAAGTATACTCATGCCAGTGTACAAGAACAAAGGGGACATCCACAACTGTGGGCAGTACAGAGGCATCAGACTTCTATCACATTGCATGAATGTTCTGGAGAGGGTGATTGATAAACGGATACACAGAATAGTAGAATGTAAGATGGTAGATAAGCAGTTCGGATTCAGTTCAGGATGCAGCACAATTGACACGATGTTTGCAGTGAGACAGATACTTGAGAAGAAGCTAGAAATGAGGAGAGAGTCCAACTGGGCATTCCTAGACTTGGAGAAAGCATATGACAAGGTCCCAAGACAGCTGATTTAGGCAGTACTGCTGTGGTTTGAAGTCCCAGAAACACTAGTAGAATTAGTGCAGTCTATGTACAAGGACCCAATGACTCAAGTATGAACAGTGTTTGGCCTCACAAAAGGGTTCCTAGTGGGAATGGATTTACACCAGGTTTCAGCTCTGAGCCCACTGCTGTTCATACTGATGATAGACTACATCAGCAAACAGGTCACAGGGAACAGATCAACAAAGCTGCTGTAGGCAGACGATGTGGCTTTACAGGCAGACTTTGAGCTAGAACTTCCACAAAGCTGAAGGCACATGGGATGAAACTATGCACAGATAAGACAGTAGTAATGGCAGCAAACTGAGGAAATCAGAAGAAGCTGAGAATAGAGATAGAAGGGAAGACAGTGGAACAGGTAAACAGTTTCAAGTATCTGGAAGGGGTGGTTGAGGAGAAGGGAAGTCTGAATGAAGAGATCAAAACTAGAATCAGAGGGGCTGCAGGCAACTGGCATAGAGTGTCAGGTGTAGTCTATGACAGAAGAATGCCAAAGAAGCTGAAAAGTAAGGTGTAGAAGACTGTGGTGTGAACATACTACTGTATGGTACAGAAACCTGGGCAGTAAAGGCTGAACAGTTGAAGAAGCTAGGGGTGATGGAAATTAAGTGCCTGGGAAGGGTGGTAGGATGCACACTGTGGGACAAACGAAGAAATGAGGACATAAGAGCAAAAGCCAAAGTAGCTCCAATTGCAGAAAAGATCAAGGAGAACAGACTACAGTGGTTTGGACTATTGTGCAGAAAAGCAGAAGAAAATCTATTGAGGAAAATTTGGGACAGACAGGAAGAAGGTAAGAAGAAGCAAGGACATCCAGCAAAGAGGTCAATGGATTGTGTGAAAGAAGATCTGCAACAGTCAGGTATGAGTGATGAAGACAGGAGTGTGGCACCGAATCAAGAGCGTTGGCGACAGTTAACACAATACCCCGACCCCATGTAGAAAAAATGGGAAAAAGGAGGCTGATGATGATGACTATTTAGTTATTTCAGTTTGTTAATCTGAATAGAACACTGATCCCAAAAACATATTCTGGTTCAGCCAAGGTGTAGGAAAATAATATCAGTACAGAAAAATAAAACAAGAAATTACAACAAATTGCAAGGATACTGGAAGACAGACTGGTAAAATGCTACTGCTTGTGTTGAGGGCTGAGCAAACAGGTTTTATTAAGAAATACATATCTATGGACCACTGGAGATCCCTGATATATTTTGTTGAACTGGAAAGAAAGGATGCTTGGGAAAAGATCAGGTATAACTTTGATGGCTGTGCAAAATGCCTTTGACTCTATTAATTGGGCGCTCTTATTTGAAACCCTTTGTCAGGAGTCGGGGAATGTATGTTTTCTGCAAGGTACACTAGTGCTTTGCCGATATCCAGGATCAGAAATTAGAATTAATAGTGGTGAGATTAACGTTGCTCATTTAGAGAGAGAAATATAGCAATAGCTCTTTTTATTGACACATTTAATTTTACTGGTAAAGGAGAAAATGCAGAGGTTAACTGTAATAATTGTGAATGGGGGTATAAAAAGGAGGCGTTATGTACATTTTATTGTGGATAATAGTGTGCTGCTCTTAGAAGATGAAGATTAGATGTCATTATAAATTTGGATATTGTATGACCATTTTGATAAGAAATCAAGTTTAATTAATGTATGGCCTTAGTAAATCACTGAATATTGTAGTAAGCATAAAAGGGAGCACCACATTTATTTGCCTTGCTCAAAATGTGGAGATAAATAATTAGAAGACAAAGTGTAGCCAACTATAAAGGGAAATAAGGAATCACAAATGGAAAGAGTTGGTAAAGATATTGAGTATGTAAGACGTGGTCAGGAAAAGTGAGGACTCTTTGGGAAGGGTAGATGTATATTAACTGCAATACTGGTGTTGTATTTGTATCTGAGGCATAGTACAGTGAACCTGGTTGAAGATTGTGGAGACACAGAATATGAGGTAGATTTCTTTATCAAGGAAAAAAGGAGCAGGTTTGCACACAACAGGCTGAGACTAGTGAGACAGAAGGGAGAAATGGGAATGCCAGATTTTTAGAAGATACGCTATGACCCAGAAGCATACTTAAAATGGGGTGAAAGAGGCAATTACCATAGATGCAAGATCTCAGAGGGTGCAAGCCTCGGTACCAGCATTCTTTTTATGAGTGCTAATACTTAATTTCTGAAGTACTCCAGTGCTACATGATTGGTGTAGCTCAGTACCATCATTCAGAAATAAATTGAAGTGCTTTGGCCAAAACCATCTTAGCCAACAGTAGAGCTTATTTTTATGTATAGACTTTGGGGGTGTCCCTCCACACAGTCCACCACCACAAAAAAACAAAGGTTTCATCAGATGTTCACTAAAGGTCATTTTGGCAAACATTTTTCAAATTTTTTACAATTGCCAAAACTACCTTCAGAAAATTGATATGAATCCTTTCCATATACCTGAGAACTTTGGAGAATTAGATCCTGAATAGAATATGTTCAATACCTCAGTACTTGGGGTGGTGTAGTCACTGAACAGAATGTCCACACACAGAAAGAGTTTGGCAAGAGCATAAAGACTGACTTTTGGATATCTTCGTACAGGCTGTGGCATACTATCCCATGCTCATTAAGGAAATGTGAAACATTGGCAGGGCTGTCTTCAGAAAGGGTGGAGAAAAGCCAGCTTTCACTGGATACAATTGCTGCTGGGAAAAGCTACACATTTTAGAACCTCTGAATCCTGTAGGCATTCCCTGCCCTAAGGTAGCAGCACCAGAAGCAGCTCATAGGCTTTTGTACATTTTTGTAGATGATGTTATTGTGGTGATTAAACATCTCCACTGTGTCAAAGTTATGGGAATTAATGAATCTGGCTAGAAATGCTGAAAGCACTGGACATTGTTAGGGTGTCATAGTTGGTTTGCCATTTCAACATTGTTAGGAATGCTAACAATCTTTTCCTGTAGTTCCCATTTTCAATATGAGGTACAGGAGGATGTGCTCTATGTATAGAGATCACAGTTATTACCCTATGCTGATGTGTTAGAAAGAAAATTTTATCCAGTAGTCAAACCTCTGATTTTGGAGATGGAATGCAGAGTCCATACTGGCTGAGGAATAGTTCTTACAAGGATATTTGATGTGGCATGTTAGCTAACCAGTACTATTTCCATGTCATTTTTGAAAATGGAGAAAGCATATATGACTATAGGTTCACAGGAAATCCAAGACTGTTCAGTCACAAGACCATGTACACCTTGCCAATACCTATCTTCATGCTGCACCTTCTTCTCAAGAATGGCAAAGCACATCAGTCATAGAGCACATTTATGGGTGCCAATCCAGAAATCCAGGTTTAATTTGAAGTATGCTAGAGTGTCACTTCACTCAGGGTAAGTCTGTTCCAGAGGTAGGAAAGGAGCTGCATATTATGTGCCTCTCCATTTCATGTTATGTATATGATGGTGAAGATTTAAGTCCCTAGTTCTGGTACTGGTGGACTTATTTGAACTTTGAAGATACAGGAGATCAAGGAGGTCCTTAATGGTGAAGAATGCAAAGCATAAATGACCCTGCAACAGCCTATAAGAAACTGAATAAAAGTTAGCACTTCAGTCCTTTCCTGGTAGTGCACAATTTCAGATTAGCAAATGTTTTGGTTAGGGACCTTTGAAACCTATCCACTTGTTTAATATGTCTATTAAAGTACATTCCAAGAGGGTTATTGTAGTCAATAATTGGTCTATTTAGGTATGGATACAGAGGCATGATAACATCTTTTGATGTGGATGATATGCCTTTAACTAATAGTTATACTAAACAGAAGGATTTCTGTTACTGCAGGATGGTTGACAGAGAGGGAATTATTGACCCCGTTTCCAAG
The DNA here is from genome assembly GCF_019279795.1 of Protopterus annectens. Classification (NCBI taxonomy): domain Eukaryota; kingdom Metazoa; phylum Chordata; order Ceratodontiformes; family Protopteridae; genus Protopterus; species Protopterus annectens. The sequence goes on along the minus strand of NC_056731.1, from coordinate 1,560,496,104 downwards.
ACCCTGGACTATATTAACATTTCACAATGGAATATTGGTTATACTGTATACATAGGGAGAGAGCTGTTTTACCACATGTGATAATGCTACACTGTCTTGGAATTAGTTTTAGCCCATTTGCAATAGGCCACATGTTTAAGAGGGTTAGTTTGTGCTGTAGTGAATGGGTATCAGACAGAGATTTGACAATAACATTTAGTTTATAGTCATCTGCAGATTAAGTTAACAGAATGTCTTGATTCCTGGTCTGGAGATCAGAGACAAGTAGATGCTTAAAAAGAGGGGAATTAGTACTGAGTCCTGGGGCACACCATACTTTTTGAAGTGGTGGCTAAAACCATAACTATATCTTTCAGTCATCTGGCTAGCTACCTCACAATGATTGGTTCTACTTTTATGGCACTTAGCTTATTAATGATGCCAGCATGGGGTAGAGTGCTGAATGCTTTGGCCAGATCTAGTTACATTTTGTGATTGGAATGACCACCGAAGAAGTTAACTTAATTAACTATCTGTCTATCTGTCTATCTATTTATTTAATTTGTTTACCAGGATACTTGAACTGTGTTGAAGGCTGCCTATTTTCAGTGGACACTTGCAGAGAAAAGCTTAAGAAAAATTCCAACATTACATAAAGATAAAGTAAACAGAGGTGTCCAGGTAATCAACAAATATACAGCATTTAACAGAGTATCATAAATAGGAGTCACATAATGTAATGAGTCATGAAACCTTTTCCAGGGAGAAAAACTCTGCAAAAAAAAAAAAAAAAACATTGTAAAACAAAGGTATACAAGTAATCAACAAATACACCATTTAAATAGAGTATCATTAATTAATAGCAGCATCTATAAAGGTATGAAACATATTTTTAAAAGAACTTGGTAGAAAGAGAGAAAAGAAGGAAATGCAGGATTAGTATTAAGAGGTAAGAGAGAATTTTTAGGATAGGTAGAAGGGACAAGGAAGAGATTTTGGACCAACAACTAAGGGTATAGTGCTTGGAAAGAACAGGAAATAGTAAGTGGCAAGACATTTATAATCCAGGAGTTGTGCATGTACAGAACCATGTATTTTTTTAGGTATTCTCTTGTTTGTGCTTTTGTGTTTACAATGTTTCTTAGAGTGAGTGGAAACTAATTAAACTGATGAAGGTTTAGCCTGTTAATAATTCTGATATACTTAATAAGGTCCGATTTGTTCCATTCCATGGCTTTACAAATCAGACTAGTTAGGCTAATAGGTTTACAGTTTCCCGATCTGTGGTAGAGCTGCCCTTGCACAGGGTCATCACCAGCATAGTTCTCCATACTTGATGGAAAAATCCTGTAGCTAAGGCAAGCTTAAGCAATGTAAGTAGGGGCTCCCAAGGGCATGCTTGATGCCATTTATTAGGCATCCAGGCAATTAGCACATTTAGTCATAGGAAGTACCTTTAGTATGTCCTCTCTTGTGACTTTCGATAACCACATCGCCATAACAGTCAGGAAATCCTTCTATGTGGCACACCTCATCACTAAGGGCTTTTCATCCAGAAAAAAAGAGGTCATTGTCCCACTGTACTCATCCTTCATTAGACCCATTATAGAGTATAATGCCCCATTTGGTATGTACCTCACAAGACATTTGCAACAGCTGGAAAGGCCACAGAAATACCTCACTAAAAGAATCACAGGCCTAAAGCAGATGCCATATGCTAACCATCTAAAAAAACTCCAGCTATACTCTGTGGCATATTGTCTACTCAGAGGCGATCTCTGCTTAACATACAAGGCCATGTCAAATCCTGAGCTGTTGGACATGCTCCACTTAAAGAAATCCCAATCCCTCAGAGCCACACGCTCCAGGGATCTAAACCTTATCATCACAATGAACAAAACATGTTGGAGGGATAGGTTCCTGACCCAGAGACTCCCCATACTCTGGAATAGACTGCCCATACATGTCAAGCAGAGCACCTCATTGGTCCTCTTCAAAAGGAACCTTGATGACTGGATGGGAGATAGGAAATTCATCCCGGGGATCATGTCAGTCGCACTGCTAGATCGGGGCCCAGAGAAGTAAATATTGTGGGAAGAAATTTCCAGGGAATTGTTATGGCTAGGCTTGTATAGGCCTTAGGGCCGATAGCCTAGTACCAACCTATGAACCTATGAACCTATATTAGGAGGTGTAAAGTATTTGGGAATTTGTGGAATTAAGACAGGTGATTCAGTGGTAAAGTTTGCAGTAAATGATTGCATATTTGCTATGTCTACAGGGTTTGAATGGGTGGTGCCATGTTAGATAAGTTCAGGACACTGTTCATTGTTATTTCTCAGATTCCTAAGATAACTAACAATGAACACAATTATGCTTGTCTTCAAAAGCTAATTTAAGTTTATGATTTGCCTTATTAACCCTCATTGCAGTTATTAGTTTCTTACTGGTATTTTTAATACAGTCTTTACTACGAGGAGTTTTAGATTTGTTGTATGATTTAAGATTTTTTTCTCTTGCTAGTTTATTTAAGCTGCTAGACTACCAGGGTGTTTTTTCTTAAACTTCCCATTCTGTTTGGTTCTATTATGGATGGTAATGTCCAATCAACTATCTACATGGGAATAAAACTAATTCATATAAATAGCAGGTCTTGTCAAGGTCATTTTTTGTGGACAGTTTCTCATAGATTTGAGCAGGCATCTCTATTTGAAGTCAGTTCACAGTTATAGACTACAGGAATTTTAAATATTTTGAAAGAGAAGGTAACAAGATTATTATCAGACATAACCAGGAGCTGAAATACTAGAGCGGTGGTACACGTAGTAGCTATATTAATCAGACCCAGGTCAAGAACATTATGTCATCTATTTGGTTTGTTGACTATTTATTCCAAGGAATTTTTCTTTACTAAGTCTAAGAATCTCTGGATATACATGACTTGAGGCTTTAGCTGCATTTTATTGAGAGATGGAAGGTATCATACTATAAGATAACAATTTGTTTCATGCAGGGTGAGTTTGAGTTCAGTGAGTTAAGTCTGTGGGATTCTGGGAGTCTGTCTAGAGGTGATATAGTCCTTGAGAAAAATTAAAACACTACCACTGTTTCCATCAGGCCTAAATGCATAGTGGCTGCAAAGTTCAGGTATGGCTAGAGTACTATCTTTGTATTGAAATGAAGAATTAGTAATTGGACAGGCGTGTAAGCATTCAAGTTCCAGGAGAGCCTCCAGACCAGGTAAGTTGTTGTTAAGACTTCTAGTGTTGAGAAGAGTTAGTTTTATATGGTCCATTTCCAGGCTAGAAATGGCTACATTCATATCTGCTGCAGTGGGATATCTAGAATCAGTCTAACAAGATATTGTGGAGGCAACAGGGTCTTTAGCCAATATGCACTAGCCATGGAACAAGAGGTGGAGGTTATCCTTAGTGAATCGTCAGACTGTCAATTATCTCATCCCATGCTGACACTTACTAGACCCTCAAGAATGCCAAGTACTACTGAGCCATTTGTTGAAGCCAATCATGTAGTCTTTGTACATATGTATCATTGTGGGTGAAGAAAGGATTACACACAGGACCATTGTCTGGTCTGCATTGGATGTATGGAATGTTAGATCCAACATGCTTATTTGTATGTCTCTCAGGGTTGTGCATAAAAAGTCATTCATGCTTATGTGGACTACCACGAGATCATAATTATATTGATCAGGTGAAAAGGACTTTAGAGCTCTTGAGATATCATGGATCCTAGCATCAGAAAGATAACTAACCATGCCTAGCTCTTGAGATATCTTGGATTTTAGCATCAGAAAGATAACTGACCTGCCTTTGTCCAGTCTTGTGGGTGTGGAGTGTGTGTGCCTGACAACAGAGTCATCAATTACAGAGAAATTACTGTTTTACTCATGGAATTGCAGATATTAGACAGTTTGTGGTGTACCTCATGGTGGCCATTTACTACACATGAGAATGGTGCTGATGTGGCGTGAGATAGCTACTGAGACATATCTTCGCAATTGTAGGGGGCTCTGGTAGTGACCGTTTTACAGCCTCAGCATATATCAGTACAGTGTGGCTTTGATGAAAATGTGGGTTGTCATGGTATGAACTGCTTACAGGCCATTTTATTGGGTGAGATAGATGATTTCATGCTGAATAGATATTTGCACATCTCACAGACTGAATTATTTCTGTCTAGTCGAAGTAGTACTGAGCATATGGCAGTTTTCTCACTGTTTGAGAGGACAATGTATTGTTAGTGGGTACAGAAGGGATAGAAGCAGGTTTAATCTATTATGCTTTGGTGAGTCTTGGATTTAGTTTGTTTTAAGAGTTCAAGGTATACTGTTCAAAGCTTGGCTGGTGTAGCGTGTATAAAACAAACTAGACTAAGAAAATACACAATTTTGGGCAGCTAGGAGAGGTTTAGCATAGCCGCACAAACTATGCACGCATTATGTGAGAATAACAAAGCTGGTACAGCAACTGCTACAGCAATAAGGAACCTATGCTGAACTAGTAGCAGTATAGTAACACTAAAGGGTGCAGTGTGGTCCAAAACAAACACACTCAAATTACAACTATATAACAACAATGACATGCTCAACTAGTAACTGACAGCAGCCATACATAATCAACAATACAGCAATGCTGAAATACTTGAATGTGTTAGCCAGTGGCCAAACATCTATTGAAAAGTGTTACCTACAGCAGTGGTGCACAGACTGCCCCAACTTGTAAATCATTTCATAGCTCTCAACCTTTTACCTACAGAATCAAAGACAAATTCAAAAATAATCAGGTGCCCTTTCTGAAATATAAATACTGATAAGATGACAGAATAAGAAAATGTGAACTAGCATTCATTTCTTGAAGTAAAAGAAGTCTACAACTCTAATAATTCATCCTCTTGTCTTACACTCTCAAAGCTTTAAATTGGCATTATCCCTTTTACAGAAGTCATCATATACATTCTTCCTTTGTTTTGTTTTGATTACTGTGTGTGTGAACTATTCTTACAGCGGAGTCAAAACTATGAACGTCAGAAAAAGCCAGATTTCACACCACTGATGTACTAAATGGGAAAGGAAAAGTGAAAACTGTAATAGGAGAAATGAGTGGTCTGCCCTTCCTATTCTGCATAAAATGATGACATGAGAAAAAAAAGGCATCTGTGAAGTGCAGATAACACCAGCAAGGTGGGGAGGTCCCCTGACTGATCACAAGAAGAATGTGTAATCCGGACTGTGGTGTTATAAAACTGTTGAGCCAAAATCAGGAACACTTAGAAGGTATGAACCAGTGCAATATATAATAAACTAGAAAACCAAAATAGCCATTCAGAATACAATTTTCTCCTATGTCAATGATAATTATCCGTTCTCATTAGATAATCACTAGCAATTTTCCAATATGGCCCCAAACACAGCCACCCTATGTTGTGCCCAATTAGAAATATGTACTGAAAAATAGAAATAAAAAAAAAAACTGTTGTCTCCAGATATTAAATAACAGAAGTGATTAAAACATGCTTTCCTTGTGTTTGAAGAGACTGAAGAAAGGACTCAAATCCAGTAAAAAATAGGATAAATCAGGCTCTAGTAAGAACTCAAATACACAGCTCGGAGCATTTCAGCCAAAAGGTTGTCATCCAGAATTTCTTGTGGGATGTACAACAAAAAATAAAGTCTCAGGTCCACTACTACATGGATTTCAGCCCTGTATTTAAGGAGTGAGAGTCCTGTCCACATTCATTATGCTGAATTAAATATATTCATGGTGAGTATAACATTTATCCAAGGCATCATATTATTTTCCCTCCTGTTCATACATTTTCCTGGACAGGCTATCACAGCTAAAGTCTGGAGACCATTCAGTTTGGGAACATAAGGGTTGCATTTCTGTTGCTTTTCAGATAATACTATTGTTTTAGCCACAAGTGACTGTGATTTCTGGCATGCACTGGAGAGGTTTTCTGCCATATGTGAAGTGGATGGAATGAAAATTATCAATTCCAAATGGGAGGTCATTATTCTCTCTCAGAAGAAAGGGACTGCCTTGTGTAGAAGAGGGGAACGTGGCTACTTCTATTAAAGGAGTTTGAGTTTTTAGGGTCTTATTCAAAGGTGAAGGTGAAAGAGACTGGGAGATTGACCAGTGGATGGGTACATTGGTGTCAGTATCATGCACGTTATAGCAAACTGTGGTGGTGGTGAAGCAAGAACTTAGTCATTGGAAACAGCTTCCAATTTACCATTCACTTTATGCCCACTTCCTCACCTATGGTCAAAAACGTTTGGAAAGAGATCAGAATGAAGAGATCACAGATACATGCAATTAAAACAAGGATCCTTTGCAGGGTAGCTGGGGTCAGAGTTTGTGACAGAATGAAGTGCAAAACAATTCAGGATGCACAGAAAGTACAACCACTGATTTTCTCAGATGAGAGAAGTCAGTTAAGATGGTTTAGACAGCTAGTGGGGGTATTCACAAGGCACCTTCCATAGGAGGCTTACCAGACATACATCACTGAGAAAAGGCTCCAGGGCAGACATAGGACATTTAGGATTGTTAATAAATCTCATCTTGCTTGGTAATACCCGAAGATCCAACAGATGAGCTGGAGATTATTGCTGTGATAGGCACCTCTAGTCTAATTTGCTCAACTTGTTACTACCAGTTAGCTCACCAAGAAAACTAGTTTAGAAAATTGGTGAATGAATGGATGCATAGATGGATGGATGACTAGATGGTATATGGCTCTTTTGTTTGACTGAGTAGCGCTTTACAGCATTGACATACCCAGTGTTATCATCCAATAATCTTCACCTGAACTTTCTAAATGTAAATACCACATTTCCACCATCCTTCTGCTCTATTCCTATTTGCAATCAGCCTTAAAATTGTGTCAGAAACCTTGAATGCAATACATTTTCTAATTCATATTTACTGGATTTTGTGAAACATGTTCATACAATTCAGAAATCAAATAAATAGTATATATACCGTAGCAATGTAATTTCTCCCCTTAGCCCCAGTATTAATACAATGGCCTCTGTACCACACCACTGTTAACATGTTCCTAACTCACATGTCTATGCTGCTGTGCACTGGATGTGGCATCATTAAAGATTTCCATCCATTAATACAGTCCTAGTAGTATAGGGCAGCACATTCCCATGAGGACATATGACAGAGTCAATGCAAATGAGTAAACAAAACATCCTACTTATGCCCTTTGGCCATGATTCCAGTCCATTGGAAACAATTAGTTGCTAAAATGTCTTCCCCATCACCACTCAGTGTTCCCACTTGCTGATCTGTTTACCTCCTGTCCTGCTCTGCTGGCTATCTCTTTACTGATGCTAACCTTTTCTCTTCCACTCAACTCTTCTATTTCCTATTAGTGCCTTCAAAATCCATTCTGTGGATTTCCCTTTGTGCCCTCTAAGTGGCTAGAGGTTGTCCAGCCCAGGTATCTGCTCCTCAATCCATTCATTCATGAACATTACCTTTCCTGCAGCTCAACCAGCTGCCCACTGTCCACCTATAAAACAGAAAAGCTACTCCATTTAGAACCACGCTTTTGTAAACTTCCTCAAGTACTGCTCCAAAGCAATATCAGATTTCCTTCACTTCCTCACTCTCACCACATATGTAGTCAACCATCTCCTTCCCCTTTAACTTCCAAATGTTTCTGGTTGCTGTATCACCTAACATCTTCAGGTGCATTGGAGTCAGACATCACCTATTCATTATTTGCATCTATAAATCATTCACTGCTCCAAGCCTTCTTCTTTTGTAATGCATTTACTAGCTCCAGTCCCAAGAAGTTACACACTCCACAAAACATCCTGTTTTGCACAGATTGTATGTGTTTTTTCCATAACATCTTCACTTTTATTTACCCCAGATTAATGCAGATCCTTTCTCCCCTTCATTCCAGCCTTTGCTTTCCACAAAAATGTACCATATTTATTTCTCTGTACTCTCTAATCACAGATTTCTGACTTCATCTCTTCCTTTCTTTTACACAGGCCTTGAGCAGTCATACTCAAACCATGATCATAGATTTTCTCCAGATCTGTGAAGAATTTTCCAGAAGTTTTTGAAACAATCTAATTTCCTTACAAAATATGTCATTTACATGTACTACAATCTTCTGATTTGCTCTGGATTGCAGGAACATGATTATTCTTTTGACATCTTGGGCAAAGGTCACTAACGTACTCTTCCACCCCAAATACAGGAGCCCTGCAAACAATGTCTATGCACTTAAAACTATTGGTACCAATGTTATTACTCTTACTGGTTGCTGATCTCATTATTTTTTTTCAAGCATTACTACTTATTAAGATTACTAATCCAAATATAGTGTTTTGTGATATGCAACGCTACTACAATAGGAGCAATAAGTGGCAAATATCTGATGTGATTAGACTCATTAGTGCAAGTCTAGGAACTACGACAGTGCATGACTAAAAATGTGGACTTACATTTATTAAATCAAGATTTCCATCTCTCAGAGATATAGTGATCTCACAGTTAGTATATGCAAATTCAGGGGAGGGGGCTTGCCCTCTTGTTGAAGATACAGGAGGAATCACAACCCCAACAAAAAAAATAACTTTAACATAGATCAGCAATGTATATCACTTGCTGCTCCTCTCTATTTTGTTTTTTTTTTCCCATATATCCAAAGATCACACTTACATACCTCAAAATTACAACAGATTGCCATAATAATTACTGCTAATTACTTACATGTATTTATTTACCATTTATTAACCAGGTTAGTCTCACTAGGCCAGAAGCATATTTTCACAAAAGTCACAAGGTGATATCTATACTACTAGGGAAAATTTATCAAGGGCATCGGGTAACTTCACCTACTCTTTGGAGCTTCTAGATGGTGCCACAGGGCTCCTATTGCAGCAAGGAAGAGGCCTAAGGAAAGCATCAGCATGGAGGAGGAAAGAAAACTTTGGAGAGTTTGGAAGTGGAACTTGAGAATTTGGGGAAAACATTGCTCAATATGGAGCTTCAAAATGTGAATAAAGATTCCTGTGTGGTGGATGTTACAAATAAGCAACATTTAGCTGTCTCCATGTTGAAGGAAGTAAGCAAGTCTGTTGGAGTCGTGCAGATAACAAAACTGGCATCAGAAGAGCTTACAAATGATGTTCTGTCAAAATAATTGAGCAGGATGGTCTCAGTAACAGTTCTCCTGTTTCATAGGGTGAGATGGCAGAAAACTTTTTCGTAAGTGCTGAGGATAGTAATTTAGAAAAGGAACCAGGTGATGTGGTAGCAGAGAATTCAGTAGTTAAAACTTATTCAGCAGTGACAGAAAGGAAAAGAGGAAAGCAGCAACAAACTGAGAAAGGGTCTGCTTTTGTGGCAGCAGATAATGTATGCAGCAGTCACAGCAGGCAAAAAGGAGAGCAGCAACAAGCTGTAAGTAAAACTATTTTTTTAAAAAGAAGACAAGACCAACTGTAAGAATAAGAGCAAAAATGACACTGTAATAGACAGATATTATGTATGGGGCAATTTGGTAAGGAATCTGGTCTTTTTATACATAGATTAATAGGTTCATTGAAGGTTACTAGGCTAATGGCCGTAGGGCCTTTACAAGCTTAGCTATTATCTGTGTTTCCTAATTGACCTTAGTTAGATGGTCGTTATTTGCAGAGCAAGTCTATGATCAGCACCGATTGCCCCTGTGCATGAGGGACATAGATACTACCCTTGGTGTGTATTTATGTTCTCCCATCCAGTTGTCTAGGTTGCACTTGAATAGGGTTATTGAAGAACTCTGCTTCACGTAAATTGAGAGTTTATTCAAGAGAAATGGCAATCTCTGGGAGATATATCTGTCTCTCCAGCATGTTCTGTTAATGTCACAGCTAGGTTGAGATCCTCGGAGTGAGTGACTCCTGTCCTACTTGATTTGCAGATGTGCAGCATTTTTATTAGTGCAGGGTCAAAGATTGCTCTGTAGGCCAGGCACAAGTCATCTCTCAGCAGTCTGTAGGATACAGAGTACAGTGATAGGGCTTTCAGTCTTTCCATGTAGGTTATGTTTTTGAGGCCCTGAATTTTCTTGGTGAGAAACCTCTGTGGTCTCACCAGCTGCTGTAGGTGTCTGGTGAGGTACACGCAAAAGGGAACATTGTACTCTATTAGTTGTCTGATGAGGGTCGAGTACAGGAGTTATAATATCGTTAGTCTTGGATGCAATGCCCTCACTTATGAGATACGCAATTTTGTGACAGAGACTTTTTGTGATTTAACATTTGAAACTGACAGACTGATGATGAAATTTCTGCAACTGTGCAACAAAAAGAAGGATATTTATCCATGGAACAATTATTTGTTTCCTGGTAGTAACGTAAATGTTAAAGAATACTGTGCAGTTTAAAACTAATGAACTGGAAGAAGGTCATCACACACTCCCCTGTGTGGGTATTGTGTGCTGGGAGACAGAAACTTCACATTGGGTTACAACATTTATTTTACTTTCATTTACTTAACTTCATATAACAACACACGCTGACAGGAAGGCATACATTTACAGAGATGCTGTCTGGATGGAAGCAAGTGAGAGAGAGAGATTAACATAGCACATGCAAGGTTATATAAATACACACTGTCATGTACAGTGGCTAGAATGCAACAATAAGTAATCTAGCAATGTGATCTATAAAGGTGATGTTAAACAATGCATGCAAGATTTGTGTGAAACTGTTGATAATATCGAGAAAGTTAGAGATGAGTGAAACTTACAGAACTGAGGGTGGAGATTGGAAGCTGTTTTAAAATGTGAAAAAAAAACATGGTGAAAAACTTTCCAAGTGTTATTTGTAAATAAGGGGAACTGAAGGGGAAGACAATATACAAATATCATACCTTCCTTAGTTATCCACTAACTTTTGTTCCAGATGTCAGTTAAACATTGAATTTACTTCCAGTATTACGGTACCCCTTGTTTGGATTTATGACTATGAAGAAGATTCCCTTTCCAAAAACAATTATAAAATTCTTACATGCTTTGTCGCTATTTTATACTCCTGTCCAAAAAAAGCATGTCACAGCCTTCTTTTCTTAACCAGATTTACTTTTTCGAATAGGAGACCACACACACGTTCAAAGATATAAGTATTAGCATATTTAAACAATCACTGCAAAAGAATACACTAGGCAAAGAACCAATAATCTGTGAAATATGCAGCAACTGCTCAATTTGTAGTATGACACCTACTATTAAGATCCATGTAAAAAGTATGCAATCTGTAGCTGTAGGTGTTGTGGTGAAACAATACTCTAAAGAGGAGGAAATGTCTTAATCTCCTCGAGTGCTCTTATGATAATGCCCTTCAATACAGGAAAAAGGAAATGAAATATTAGTACAAATCCACAAATAATTAAACAAATATATAACCAAGCAATTATAATCTGCTGCTAAAATAAGGTCCAGCCCTGCAGCACACACAGGGTCAACAATGATCCAGCAAATATCTTCTAAATGCTGTCAGTTAAAATCAACATACATTAAGAACAGCTCCAATTTGTTTTGTTGCCATTTCAGTTATGAGACCCCTTTTGTGTGTTGAACTGATTTTCCTAGCTTAAAGGATACCTTTTTGGCAGGACATATTTATCAGTTTCTGTCTGCAATAAGGAAGCATTGAAATTTCTTTAGATGAGGAAGCTGCACCTCTAGATTGTGCTGTAGAGCCTGTTAGATTGTGGCTTACTGCTTTATCTTGGGAAGAAATTTCCTCCACATATTCCATCGAGTCAGGGAACAGCTGCCTGGCAGATTGCTTTCTTAGTATTGCAGGACTGCCAAGGTTTTGAGGTTGACTGGATTTTTAACAGACTATTTGATAACGGTGATTTGGTTACCTCTCAAGATACACAGCAGCAAATTTCCCAGGAGCCATTGGTTTCTTTGATTTTTTGGGGGTGGATTGTCAGTTGGTTCAGAATTTAAAGGAGTAGGTTTGCCTGTAGAATGGGGCTGATTAGTAACCACTCTGGAAGACAACTATGACTGCAAAAAAGCCATGGCTGCATCTTTTGAACTAAAGGGAATTAGCTGATTGTTCCACTTGATGTTAAGAATAGCTGGCTGGTGTAGGTAAGGTTGTCATTTTTCTAACATATTTGTTTGACTTCTACAAAGGCATGTTTTGTCTTTCTGGTTTTAGGGGGAAAATTCTGATATATTAGAAATTCTCTGGTGATACACTATAAATGGGTGACTTACTCTTACTGCTGCAAATAATAGCCTTATATAATTTTCATTAAATACTTTTAAAATTATCTGTCTCGGTGAGCCATCAGGGTTGCTGTGAGGCCCAAGTGATAGGTTTGGTCTTTCAATAGTAATAAGATGCACTGATGATAAATGTAATGCTTTCATTAAATGGAATTCTAAAAGGGTAGTTAAGCCTCCTTTCTGTATACATTAATTGAAGCCCACTCGTCTTGAATTACTTCTGTGATACTGATCCTCTGTTGAGATAAGCCTATCCTGCATGGTTTGTATTGACTGCTTACGACTATTAGTGGATGATGTGCAGTCTTATAGCCATATGGTCTGTTGATTTACTGCCAATTACAGGGAGACCATTTTGATATACAATATTCCAGTGTAGCTTTAATCTGTAAGTTCTCCTCTTTACTCAGGGGTAGCAACCAGAATTCTAGCCATGAGTTCCATTATTTTATCAGCAAACAAAGCGCTCCACAAGGATGGCGTGCAAGGTCAAACCAACAACGTAAAACCACCAACGACCAGCAAGAACGATAGTGACCACACAATAATGAAGATTAATTTATTATTTCTCCAAATCCAGACCGGTTTCGGCTATTCAGCCTTTATCAATGGATACAAAAAAATTTTTAATGTGAAATAAAACAGCCTGCATTTATACTGATTGCCTAGAAGCAGTGGTGCAGCACCACCTAATGGATGGAGTATCAAAATGCATATACCATCTTAGTTGCAAGGCATACGACCAGTGACATTTAGTGCCAGAAATATAAATATTATATCATATTTTCAAAGATAAAAACCAAAGTTTTGAAAAAAATCATATGTGCATACAGATTCCATAGTGATAAGCCAGTAACATACTCTATGTATATGTAAATGAGCATACCTTGGTATTCAAGAAATAGAAAATTGTAAATATGAATACAACTGGTATATATATTTGTATGATAACCACATGTTAATATAAACAAAATGAAAAATAATGATCATATACCATATTAATACATAAGGTAGAAAAATATAGCGTCATTATCAGCTATTAATATTAATTATAATGATTTCAAATAATATCCTTATAAATGGTACTAAATCATCATTGTAATCATACATTGCCCAGTATTTCAAACCATCATGACAGATACAAATACAAATCAGTGTATATATGTGTGTATCCTAAAAATATATATTCAACCAAGTATGGCATGCATTTTTTAGGATACACACATATATATACAGTAGTGGCTATAATACCTAAAAACGGTAAAGACCCATCAGACCCAGCTTCATATGCACCCATTTCAATTTTTAAACCATGATTATAAAGTGTTCATGTCTATAATAACTAAAAGAATAACAAAGGTGTTGCTAAAACTGATGGCTATGAATTAATGTGGTTTTGTGGAAGGGTATCAAACATTTGACAACACTAATAGAGCAGTGATGATACTGAAGCAGAATGTAAGAAAATACAGCAGTTGTTGTTGGGTCTCAATGCAGAGAAAGCATTTGACAGAGTAAGCTGGGATTTTGAGTAGGGCAATGGAAGTATTTGCATTCCCTGAGCCAATAATAAGGTTAATTAGGAGGATATATGACAGATCAGAGGGAAAATTTTAAAAGGAGTGCTCCTCTCTGATAAGCTGTATCTGAACACAGGAACCAAGCATGGGTGTATTCTTTCCCCTTTGTTATTTACATTACATTTAGAGCCATTGGCAAAAAAAAAATAAGAGACTCAGCAACTGAAGGATAGAATTGTTATGGTAAACAAAAAAAGTTGGCTTTATTTGCAGATGATATTATTTTGTACCTTATAAAACCAGAAGTGGCCATTTTAGTGTTGTGGAACATTCTGAGACAGTTTTGGATCTTTTTGGATATAAAATTAATGAAGATAAAACAAAGGCTGTAGCTGTAAACTATGTACCCACACATGAATTGGTATAGCACTACCCAAATTTATGGGGACATGATGAAATGAAGTATTTAGGAGTATTGGTTAAAAAGGATTCTGCTATGGCAGCTAAGGATGTGTGGGAAGAGACTACATACAAGAAAATACAAAAAGTGCTAAACTGGAAGCTCTTGTTTATATATATATATATATATATATATATATATATATATATATATATATATATATATATATATATATATATATATATACATATATCAAGATACAAGCAGTGAAAATGTTTATAGTCCTTCCAGTTTTCTACACAGGTCAGGCATATTTTTATCAACCAGAGGAGAAGTTGTGGATATCAATTAACTGCAAGTTGAAGGATTTTGTCTGGGAGGGGAAGAAGGCAGGAGTCAAGTGGTATAAGTCAATCCTTCAAACTGGACAAGGTGGTTTAGGATTACCTGATTTGAAGGGATATTTTAAAGCTGCACAGTTAAGACTCATATACATAATACAAGCAGAAAGTTATAATTAAAAGTGAAAGGGGATGATGAAGTAGGGGGAAATTCAAGAAATAAGGATAGAGTGGAATTTTGGATGCCGATCCTTAAAGAGAATAACAAGAGCCATGCAGAATATTATATTCATAAACTAGCAGAAAATATCTACACCAACACAAGAAAGGAAAAAGGAGATTTTTGCCAATAGTGATGATTGCATTTAGGAGTACAGAGAGTAGGCGAGAGGGGCTGGAATTTCCTGGGAAAACTGGCAAAAGAACCAAGGTATTAAGATCAAATAACTTGAGAGGGGGGGTAATAGAATGGGAAGAGGCCAAGAACACATTTGGACTGCAAACTAGAGACTGCCTTCCCTATCAGGGATTGATATCAGAGCATAGGCAAAGAGAAAGGGCTAGGGGAGTCCTAAGGGAAAGTCCTACTCTGGTAGAGTTTGTAGTTGATTCGAGAACAGATGTGGCTGTTAAAAAGGGATAATTAGTAGGGCATATAAAATATGCATGATAACTACAGGAATCATCAACAGAGGTTAGAAAAGATTTAAAACAGAGACTGGATAAGCATTTTACAAGGAAACCATGGGAAGACATGTATGGCTCCCAAATATGCAACAAAGTATAGAAGATTTAGGATTTTTGCTTGGAAATACTTCATAGGTATTTTAATATCCCAAGCAGACTCCAAAGTATTTTTCATTAGGTAGATGACAAATGTTGCAGGTGTCATGGGGACGAAAGAGGTAAGTGGGGACATTTGTTTTGGGAATGTATACAGGTGGTAGACTTTAAAAATTCCCTACAGAGTACTTAGAAATACTGTGTGAACAAATGGGTGCTACTAAGGAAATTATTTTGTGAGCCAAGATAAAGGATCTGAATTGTTTAGACATAGTAAGGCCTTGTTAAGTTTAATTCTGGTGGCTTCCAGAAAACAGTTACTAGAAAAATGAAATCAATGTCTAAACCAACCACATTTGAAGTAGTGACTATTGTAAATGAGATCAAAGAACTGGAAGTAGGATCTTTAGAAAAGGGTAAAAGCAAATTATATAAAAAAAAAGGAAATTGTGGGAGCAATACATGCAGAATAATGTTCTGGAGGAGGAGTGTTGAAGAGTTTTAGAGGAGAATTACCCACCCCAGGGACCTAAACCTGTCCTTCAATTTAAACAGGACATGCTGAAGAGGTAAATTCTTCTCACACAGGTTGCCACTTTTCTGGAATAGGCTACCAATTCATATTAAACAGAGCACCTCTATGACTCTATTTAAACATAGCCTGGATGAATGGATTGGAAACCGGAAATTCTTGCCAGGGATAGTTCCCACATCCCTCTTGGACATGGGCAGTCATTACTAAAAATAATCTTGGACATTGACAAGGTTTTCTTTCTTGTTGAGTGTAAATGACTAGGCTTAGAATGACCCTTGGGTCAATAGCCTAGTAACTTCCTATGAACCTACTATGAGTGAGGTTTAAGGGAGGCAGGAATTGAGCAACTTATGTAATGATGGATTGATGATAAGTGTACTGAAGAATATATGTGATGTGCAATGTTTGTAACTGTGAACATGTTAATATTTTTTTTTCTTTTATGTAAATGTATGTTTGCCTGTCTCATAAGTGATAATTCAATTAAAATGTTAAAATAGTAAATAAAAGAAGGAAGTTGGATCATAGCCCTTTAATCTGACTCCAAAAAACTGAAGTCAGGATGCACAGACCATAGTGGATGAGGTCACTACAGAAATTCAAGGTAATGCCACTGACTGCTCCTTGTAGGCTAATATAAATAATTGATAAGTAATAGTTGATCAACTGTACTGTTTGCCCTTAACTAGTGTCTGAATGACATGGGATTAACATGTATAATCTATAGCCTGTTTGGATAACAGCATCTGATTAATGCATATCTCAGTGAATAACCCAACAGCAGAAACCATCTGCAAAGGGTGACTTTGAGATGGGTGCTATTATAAGGAAGTCCTATAATTTGTAACTAACTGTTTTTGCAATTTGTGAGGCACCATAAAATGTAATAAAAAACAATGAAATGGATGCAGAAATTATATCCATGCCAAAGAAATTAATTCTGCTGCTGGAAATGTGTCTTCTCAACAACAAGAAAGCATATTCATGTAAAGCTAATAGGGGTTATCTGATGATGACTCATACAATGGGCAAACAAGATGTGCAGAGTTGATTCTGAAACTGTGATATGATTGAGGATACAGTGGAATTGGTAGGAATTTGCCATTCCCAGAATTCCACAGTGAGGTTAAGCAGGCCAGCTCTGTGTTGCAGAAGGAGAAAATTCTGACTGGATAGCAGTTAACCCCATTTTGTGTAGATGCTCAGATGCTCATAGGAACTAGTTGAAGAGGATGGAAGTGGATAGCCATTGCCAGCTCCATCCTGGGGAGAAGGAGGCAGCCATGGTTCACCATATGGGTGATACCTAGCAGGAGCAGTTAGAGTTTTCCTGTTGAAGTTCTAATCTGGCCAAGTATGGTCTGTTATAGTGCTTTCACACTATGCAGCTGAGGGAACATTGGCATGCAAAAGAATGTTTCCCCACAGAAGGCTGCAACTGTGGGCTCGGGGGTGGGGGGGCACCAAAGGGGGGAAGGGTTGTGCTCTCAAAGACACAGGGTAGGCAACTCTCCCCAGACCAGTAAGATGACCCATTCCCTACCAACCCACTCTCACTGAGGAATAGATGGATGAAAGGGATTCACCTGGATCACAAAAAGGACCAAAGGGCTCTCACTTAGCCTGAGAAAACCTGACTTCCATTCTGTCAGAATGAATGGGTCAGCTGTGTGAAGGTAGGGAAGCCATCAAGCAAGGCAGAGGGAGGGGGAAAATCTGCACTGATATCAGCCAGGCTGTTCAGACATCCAGTAGCTGAGAGGCAGACAAAGAGAAAGAAAACATAATGCATTAAATGTTTAGTCAGCTACCCTATCTTCTCTATATCTGTCAGCATACACTGACTTGTTTGCAAGAGAGACCCTTAACCTTGGCTTAACTGACCTTTATGTTACCCAGGTGCCATCTGACCCTAGTAAGGACCTAGTGTATTCATATCAAAACAGAATTCCAACAGCATCTTGTGCTCATATCCAAAGCATTCTAGACACCTCGGTGGATAGGATTACTATAACAGAGATGAACTGTTTGATCTGATCTGTTCTAAAAATCAGTGGTAAGTGGAGAGTCAATATACATAGGTTCATAGGTGTTTACTATGCCAATGGCCCTGGAGCCTTTACAAGCCTAGCCCATAGAAGTGCCCTGACATCATGCTGCTGTTAGTTCTTGGTGCCTCAATCAAGTAGAGCCACTGGAGTGATCCCCGGGGTGAACTTTCAGTTTCCCATCCACTCATCAAGATTTCTCTTGAAAAGGGCCAGTGAGGTACTCTGCTTGACATGTATGAGAAGTCTATTCTAGAGCATGGGTAGTCTCTGGGTTACGAACCTGTCCCTCCACCATGTTCTGTTGATTGTGGTAATGCGGTTGAGGTCCCTGGAGTGTGCGGTGTGGAGGGACTGGGATTTCTTTAAATGTAACATTTCTAACAGGGCTGGGTCAGGCATGGCTTTGTAAGTCAAGCAGTGATTGCCTCTTAATAGATGATATGAAACAGAGAAAAGCTGGAGTTTTTTGAGTCTGTCCATGTAGAGCATATGTTTAAGGCCTAGGATCCTCTTCATGAGGTACTTTTGTGGCCTTTCCAGCTGTTGCAGGTGTTTAGTGAGGTACATGCCAAATGGGGCATTATACTCAATGACTGGTCTAATGAGAGAACAGTAGAGAGAGATGATGATCTCTTTCTTCCTGGATGAAAAACCCTTGGTAATGACATGTGCCACATAGACGGACTTTCTGACCACAGTGGCAATGTGGTAGTCGAAGGAGAGGTTGCTGTCAACCTGTGTCCCCAGATCTCTTATAACACCTTCAGTGTTCAGTGGGCTACTGTCAATGTGGTAATTAGTGGAAAATGAGTTTTTTGCAAAGGGAATAATGACGCATTTTTTGGCATTAAGCTTAAGGCCATGGTTTTAGTTTTGACACCAGTCGCTGGTCTCAGTGAGGCCTTTCTGTAGGATGTCTGCATCACTTGGGGAGTTAATAATGGCTCCCAGCTTGCAATCATCAGTGAATTTGGTCAGCCAGAGTCCCTTCGTGTTGGCCTGAACTTCTGAGCAGTAGATGCCAAACAGGAGATGACCCAGGACCGATCCCTGTGGGACTCCACTCATGACTGGTAAGCAGTCTGACTTGGAGCATGCTACTTTCACACTGTGGGTTCTATCTGTGAGCCAGTTTGCAACCCACCTAGTGATATAGGGGTTGATGCCTAGTTTGGTGAGTCTATCAATAATTTCTGAGTGAAGAATGGTATCAAAGGCCTTGGCCAGATCAAGGTAGGCTGTATGAACTGCCTTGCCCTCATCCACAGATCTGGTGACTGACTCAAAGAAATCAACCAGGTTGAGCAGACATGATCTACCCTTCACAAAACCAAATTATGTGGGATCCAGAGTTTGGAGATTCCCTATATCCTTGTTAATTAGGTCAATGATGACATGTTCCATAGCCTTTCATATCAGACTCATCAGGCTGATGGGGCAATAATTCCCAGGGTCTGTAGTTACTCCCCCTTTATGGAGAGGGATGACTGTAGCAGTGAGCCATTCTGTAGGGACAAAGCCTGAGGTGAGGCTGTGATTGAACAGGGCACACAGGTGTGGTGCCAGTTCACTTTGTAGTTCATGTAGAACACAGCCAGGGATATTGTCGGGTCCCATGGAAGCTGTATTCTTGGCCTTGGACAATGCAGCTTTAACTTGTGCTGCAGTAATGCAGGGTACTGGCATTCTTCCGGTATTGTAATTGGTTCTTTATGGGGGGTGAGAGGGGTAAAGTTGGCACTGAATC
Organism: Protopterus annectens; assembly: GCF_019279795.1. Classification (NCBI taxonomy): domain Eukaryota; kingdom Metazoa; phylum Chordata; order Ceratodontiformes; family Protopteridae; genus Protopterus; species Protopterus annectens. The sequence continues at coordinate 1,560,476,457 of NC_056731.1, read as the reverse complement.
TGTCGGTCAGTATGTTGGCAATATCTGTTGGCTCAGTATAGGAGGTACCATTGTGCAGTAACTCAGAGCAAGTCTGGGTATCACCATGGAGATTCTTGATATAACTGTAGAAGGTTTTGTGTCTGCTGCAGTTCTGCCTTCATAGCTAGCTTTAGAGGTTTTGATGAGGGATCTCAACTTTTTGTTGAGGTTAATAAGGGAGTTTTTTCTGTCTTGGAACTTCACCTTTTTCTGCAACAGTTTCCTCCTTCTGTTGTAGAGTTTGTTTATGGCAGGGGACCACCAGATTGGCTTCTTTTTTTTTTGAGGAGAGTGGCTTAGTTCTATTGGGTATGCCTACTTCCATGCATTTATGTACGTGTTCGTACAGTGCATTGGTGTATGATTTGGTGGTCATGCACCTATTTTCCATTTGCATGGGTGCCGTGAAGTTAGCCACCTCTGTTTATAGGAGCCCAAAGTCAGCTTTGGAGAAGTTTTTCATGGTGGTTACCTTTGCTGGAGGTGTGGGTAAGAGTGGATTTCCATGGTAATTAGTTTGTGGTCGGATCTAACCAGGGAGGAATTGACTATTGATGTTGAGCAACGGTTTCCCATGTTAGTAATAACCAGGTCCAGAGCACTGGAATTAATGAGTTCCAGGAAGCATTGGGCAAGTGTATTGGTACATGAGTAGTTTTCCCAGTTGATGTAGGGGTAGTTGAAGTCAGCCAGTATGAGAGTGTTGAGTTTGACCCTAATAATTTCCAGGGTGCTTAGGAATGTGAAATGAGAGTCTTGAGACATGTTTGGGGTTTCTATAGCAGGCTACGACCTGAATCATTGTCTTACCCACTGTTAGTTGTACTTGAAGTATCTCATTACAGAAATTTAAATCAAATGAAGCCGTTATCACACTGGTCCATGATATATAGCAACCATAGATTGGCTAGGCTTGAGTGTAAAAATATTTCATACCCTTGGAAATTACCAATACATTTAGAATCCTAGAAGTAGATTGTTAAGGCCAGCACAAACTGGGCATCACACTTAGGTAAAAAATAATGCAGCTGAAACACATATGCTTTTAAATATCTAAATTCACCTGCAGATTTCACTGTCTTCCTGATTAAGATCATGCCTAGTACAGAAAGCATGGAACATCTAATACATAAGGATACTGTGCTTGGTCTTAGGAATCTACTTCTAGGGTTCTGAATCTAGTGGCAATGTCCAAGGCTCTGAAATATTTTGTATGCTCATATCAGAGGGACATGATCCCTCCTTTACATAACCACAGAATGTCTTTTAAAGACCAGCTTACTGAGCTTAAGTATATGTTAAACCAGCTAAAAATTCAGGGGCCAACTTTTCCTCAGAACAGTTTAGTGGTTCAGAAACAAGGTAAACAATCTTGGCTATCATATTAGACCAGCTGGGCTATTCCCTAGAAAACAGCAAGAGAGAGAAAATTCAAAATGTTAGCCATTAAACCCTCTAAGCGAGGTATGATGGATTTTTCCTAGGTGTCTGTGATTAGTCTGACAGATTATTTCCCCTCTCCAAGATTTTAAAGAAGATCAAATCCCGTGCATGGGGGATAAACAAAATAAAACAGTGCAGGCTTTAAGGATAGCTTGAGTACTGTGCCATGCCTGTATATATCCAGATGTACAAGGACTTTTACATAGAAACAGAATGCGATGACAGTAGCATCACTGTGTCCAACATCAGACAGACTAAAGTGACATTAGCATATGTTTTGTCCTATATATTGGACAGAGTATCTTGGAAGAAGTATCACAGCCATACCTCTCAACATCTTAGTGCAAGAAATCCGGGCAAAGGCTAACAATAATGGGGGGACAAAGGCCTAAAAATAGGAACATATTTTAAATATTACTTTTAGAAGCTTGGAAAGTTGCTAGCATAACAAGGTTTGTGCTAGCATGCCTTTTTTGAATGATGTAAAGTCTGAAACTGAAATGTATGTTATTATTTGATGACTTCTGTCCTCAGTGATTTGTCAGAAAACCACACATTTTAAGTGGAACAGACCAAAAATATAAGGCAAAGCTCTAGACATTCTGCAAAAATGTGGACAGTTGAGATGTATGATCACTGCTGCCGTGTATCAGAGTATACTGACAGTAGCATCAGTGCTGTCCTGTATCGGACAGAGTATACTGACAGTAGCATCAGTGCTGCCTTATATCAGACAGACTGGACTGACCATACTATCAGTCCTGACCTATATCAGGCAGATTATACTGAACATAGCACTGATTTTGTCCAGTATCAAATGGAGTACATTGACAGTAGCATCACAACTATCCTATTTGCCCTAACATCAGTGCTGTCCTATATCAGACAGAGTACACAGACAGTAGCATCAGTATTGTCTTTAACCATACAGAGTGCACTGACAATTTCATCACTGCTGTCCTATGTCAGACAGAGTAGACTGACCATAACATCAGTGTTGTCCCACATCAGATGAAGTACACTGTTAGTTGTGTATTACTAGAACTGAATTCACCCTCAAGTCTTGATGAGTACCTTCGCAAGGTGGACGCTATTTTTACAAAATCTCACCAGGACGACACTGATAATATAGACTGTATTTTATATAGCATAAATCATGGACAGAAGTAGCTTTAAAATGAAAAAGCCAGCTGTGTGCTCAAGTTCCAGGATAAAAAAGTGCCAAATCCTGGTAGCCACACTAGTTTCAGGACTGGAACAAAAGACTGTATAGAATCCTCAAGACATGGAAATACTCCTACAACGGGATTAGGCAAGGCTCAGGAGAAGGATGCCCCCCCCCCCCCCCTGTTGTAGAAGGAAGTAGTAGTTCACAAAAACACAAAAACTAATAGGCCAAAAAAAATCCATAAAGATGATAGAGAGGACTATTGAGGATAACAAAGAAATTATGTATTATGCCAGAAGCCCATAACGTCTGGATACAAGATATTCAAAAAGATTAATAGAGAAATTAGAGGAAAGAAAAATGCTCACACAAGAAAAACTGTCAAACACTTTAAATGCAAATTAATGTTCATTAATACAACAGATTTATGAAAAACATTATATAGACCGAGAAACCTTGGGCCATTTGGAAAAAGAAGTGACAGAGGATGTGCAAAAATATAAAGAACAAAACCTAGTGATTTTTGAAAGGTATAAAAAATAAACAATTATATAGGAAAGAAAATGAGATCTGATATGGTGCAATACTTACACAAAAAAGAACGCCAAACTAATCAATAGAAAAAAGCAGCACTAAATATATTTTAAGAGAAATACAAGCAAAGAAATCCAGAGATGGAAAATTTCATAATACAAAAATTAGGATCACAAAGGGGGAACACAGAACAGAAGATTAGTAAAGCAGAAGTTAAGAAAATAGAAGCTGCAGTTATGGCATACCTGCAAAGTGTAGGATTTAGTGTAGAAAGTCAAACACAGGTTATGTCACAGAATGATGAGGCAATGAGTCCCCAAATTAAGGAGAAGCAGGTAGACCGGGAGACATCTGAAGAAGAAATATGGATATGGGAAAGAAAAAGAGATTTGATATAGTGCAATATTTATGCAAAGGAGAAAGCAAATCTAATCAATACAAAAAAAAAAAAAAAACAAAAAAAAAAAAAAACAGGACCAAAGGTATTTGAAGAGAAATATAGGCAAATGTGTCTGGATAGGTAGTGGCAGGGGGTGGCATAATGGTTAAGGTCCTTACCTCACAGATGTCAGGTACAGGGTTTGATTTTGACCACTAGTTATTGGCTAGGCTTGTAACAGTCCACACACTGATAGCCTAGTATTAACCTATGTCTCTATATGGAAAATGTTACAATACAAAAAATACGAAAACAAAGGAGGAAAGTAGAAAAGAGGATTAGTAATGGAGAAGTTAAAGAAATAAAAACTAAAGTTTTAGTTTACCTGAGAAGTGAAGGATTTAATGTAGAAAATCCAACTCTGGTAACATCACAGCATGATGGAACAGTGAGTCCTCAAATTAAGGAGAAACAGGTGGAATGGGAAGCATCTGATCAGTTGCCGTATGAAGATACTCTAGAGCCTTCTATAGGAAACCATTTCAAAAATTCAACTGGAGTTGCATAGCAAGGGAAGGAACAGGAAGCGGTGGCATCTATAATGCAGTTGATGCCGTGGAGTGATGGGTCGGTGAATTTACGTGTGGGCAAGCAGCAGATGGTGCAGGAGGCAGATGGGGAGAGTAAGGCACAGGAAGCTGTTTTGGAACTCTCTATAGAATGCCCATAGGAAATGGAGAATAAACAATGTTCCCTCAGTTTAGAAGAAAAAGATCTAAGGAAAGAGTTGCTTGATTTAATAGAGATGGATAGACATATTAAGATCCATGAAAGAAATAGATTGCAGAACATCAGTGAGACCCAAAATGTTAGAAGTCTGATAAAACAGATGAACACAGAAATTAAGACTATTAACAGAAATTCATGTGATATAAAAGAAGTAAACAGGACACATTATTGTGCAACTAAATTGATAATATATAAAAAAAATTCTTACCAGAAAAACACAGAGCAATAAGGGAAAGGAAGGGAAGAAATCAAATGCCATCATAATTAAAATTATAACTCAATTAAGATGAGAAGTATCACTTTTAGAATAGTATAGAAAAGGGAACAGATCAACTAAAATACTTAGAAGGATAGATGTGATAAAAGCAATGTGCAGCATCAGAACACTCCAGGATCTATCATTCAATATTCCAAATAATAAACTAAAGATATCAGCGCCAGCAGAAAAACTTAGAAGATATGCAGAAAAATATAAAGGAAAAGTATAAAATAAGTAATTCATTGATGATCCAAAAGTTTTATAGATAATTGGGAAACAAAGCAAAAGGAGTAGAAACACCAAAAAAAAAATATATATATATATATACACGCTCACACACACACACACACACACACACACACACACACACACACACACACACACACACATTGGAGAAATATCTAGGAAGACCCTGTGGAACAAAACAAAGATGTTGAATGCATAGAAGAAGTAAAAGAAACAGTAGGAAGTTCAAATGTGCAGGATATAAAATGGGATGAAGTAACAGCCAGAGAATCTGAAACAAAATTAAGAAACGATCCTAGGTGGAAAACTCCAAGCCCAGATGCAGTACCTAACTTCTGGCTAAAAGTATTAACATCTTTACCCAAAGATTTATCCTTGAGTAAGAACTAATTATATGTGCATCCCAAATATACAGCAATCTGGTTAACAACAGGAACAATTATATTCATCCTTAAGAATGAACCTGCAAGCTATCATAAAAACTACAGGACAATAACTTGTCTTCCAACAATGTATAAACTACAGGTGCACTGAACTGATGCTGACAGAGTCTATAGTCATTTAGAAGAAAACTCACTCATGTCCATAGAACAAAAGGGTAACAAAAGAAAGTCATATAAAGCAAAGGATCATTTGTTGTTAAATAAATTCATAATGGAGAATTGTAAAAAGAAGGAGAATCTTAAGTATGGCATGTATAGATTACAAAAAAGCATTTGACAGCATCCCACATTCGTGGATAAAGTAGTGCTTACATATTATAAGATACACCTTACACTGATCAATTATATTACAGTGACCATGAAAAAGTGACAAAGCACTTTGCAGCTAAGCCATGATAAAGGACAAATTATTATCCCAGTGATAAAAATTCAAGGGGGAATATTCTAGGGTGATGCTGTTACCGTTGCTCTTTTGTCTTGCCCTTAACCCATTGACCTGTCTACTTAATGATTAGGTCATGGGTGGAATTTGACTCCCAGAAAACCACTCTGTGTAAAGAGTTCTCATCTTCTTTTTGTGGATGATTTAAAACTGTATAGTTCATCAAATGAGGAACTGAAAGCAAAACTGCAAGTGATTAAAACTTTTTCAGTTCATAGGTTCATAGGTTCATAGGTTCATACTAGGCTATCTGCCCGAGGGCATTTATAAGCCTAGCCCATAGTTTTGTGGCTTACGCCACCCCTTTAGTTTGGAGAAACTATGCCCATTATTTGATATGAGTATGCCATTTGTTCTTGATAACTGTGCAAAAGCAACCTTTAAAGCAGGAAAGCTGCAGCACCAAGAGAATATCAGTCTCAGACAGGAATGTGATGTAAAGGAACTTGAGCATGAGGGAGTGTATAAATATTTGGGAACTGATGAAGGACCGACAATAAAACGTGAACAAATACAAACAAAACTCAGTAAGGAATATTGTTCAAGACAAAAATTAATAATGAAAACAGTCCTGACATCTAGGAATAAAGTCCAGGCTATAAACCAATTTGCTCTCCTTTTCTAACTTACAGTTTTGAGGTAATTGGATGGTCCCAAAAGGTATTGGATCAGTTGGACAGGAAAATAAGAAAAATACTTCACGCTTATCAGATGGTATATAAAATTCAGTGTATACCAATATTATATATCCCTCATTCTGAGGAAGGTATGGACCTCCTCCTAATTAATTACATGTATAGATCTATAATCATAGGACTGCATACATATCTGCTGACCTCACAGTGAAAGTTTTGAAACATGAAGTGAACAAATCTAAGATGAATTCCCTGCTTTGTTTAGCAGAAGCATGTCAGTGTCAAACAGGAATGGAAACTAAACCAGAAGTAGACAAAAAAAGGCAGCAACTGAATGTGCCAAAAAAAAAAAAAAACAAAGGAAAGAATATAAGGAGAAGGATCAGTTGACAAAGCAAGAAATGTAGAAAAGGCGTAAATATAGCTGCAAGTACAGAAAATTCTTGTAACAACCTCATATCGATCAAGACTTGACACAGGAATGGTTACGGAGAAGTGAATTTAAACCAAAAGATGAAAGGTTAATATTAGTTGCCTAGAATGGTGGACTATGTACACATTGGTTTGCAAAGTCCATTGAACATCTAGGAGAAACAAACAAATGCAGGCTCTGTAGAACAGAACTGAAAACAGTCACACACATTGCTGGGTGAGATACACTAATGGCAGAGGTCCTGTATACTGAAATGCATAATAATGTGGCAAGACTGTTGCACTGAGGATTGTACAAACATTACAATACTGAAGTAACTGAGAAGCTTTGGAAACATGAGCCATGAAGCATTATAGAGAATGATGAAGTTTGCATCACATGGGATCACACATTACTAACAGTTCAGAAAATAGATGACAGAAAACCAGATGTAGTAGTCCATGAAAAGAAGACAAAAGTAGCAGTGATCATTGAAATTGCTACACCCAGTGATTATAGTGTCTTACGCAGAGAGAGAGAGAGAGAGAGTAATAAAATTAAAATACTGGCAGGTAAAACAAGGGCAATGTGGAAGAAGGATTCCAAGACAGCTCCAATAGTAGTAGGAGAAATGGGTCACACAAAAAAGAATTTATAGTTGTATTTGGATATGCTACCAACACATATCACTCCATATGAATTACAGAAGGAGTCAATATTGGGCACATTGCGGGTGCTGGGGAAAGCACTTTTGACTAACAGTAAAACTGAAACAGTAATTTCATCAGCTTTAATCATACTTTAATTTAGCAATGGGTTCCATTCCTGTCATGGCACTAGAAACCAAAAAGACTTAGAGAAATTAAATAGAGACAGAACACTCAGAGCTGCCCTATCTCCCCTGTGTCTGACAAAGTGCATTGATAGTAGCATCAGTGTTGTCCTTTACCAGACAGAGCACACAGACAGTAGCATCAGTACTGCCCTATATCAGACAGAGTAGACTAACCATAGCATCAGAGTTGTCCTATAGCAGACAGAGTATACAAACAGTATCATCAGTGTTGCCCTTATATCAGACAGAGATACACTGACAGAAAGTTCAGTGATGCCATATATGTCCTTTAAATGACAGCATGCACTGTCAATAGCATTGCTGTTGTCCTCTATCCTCTTATATCAGACTCAAACTTTATACTTGAAGAAAAAAGAAAAATACCTGGCCAATCTGGTTAATGCTCTTAAAATCAAGAACAAGCTAGGTCCAATTTTTGTACCCCTCGACTCTATGTCCTGCTTCAGGGCAACTCTTTCTACTTTTTTATTGCAAAACAATCAAGTGAAAATCGTAAGGATCCAACAGACTGAGTAACAATTAACTCATTTTTCTTTTACATCTATAGGTAAATTTGTACAAAGCAGTTTGCTATAGCTTATACCACACAGGAATCACTGAAGCACTTCAGTCTTACTATAGTCATCACCACAAAAGAAGTATTGGAATTCATCTCTGTACCAGCAATCAGAAATACTGGTATAGAAATGAATACTAGTACTGCTCTATGATCTGTATCTCCTGATAGCACCTACTAATACCTTGCACATGCTCTGTCTCCGGTTATAGGTTATAAGTTTTTAGAAGTCAACATAATAGATTTTATAGTCTAGTTTAGCATGGGAATAAAAAAGTACTTTGTTGAGTGAATGGTATGCTTAGCAAAAATCATATAAACACTTTAATTCACAGTATCCTGGGGAAATGAAAACATTTTCAAGGATTAAGATTCCATTTTTGTGACTTTATTTTACTGTCACAACATTATAACAGTTTTTCAATGTTTTATTATACAAAATGATATCTTATTTGTTTAAGGCATAGCAGGCCTTAGGCATAGGCCAACTAGGTGACCGCCTAGGGCACCACTGTAGCAGGAGTGATTTTCCAGTAAACTGGATGATGTAAATAGAACAGGATGGGGGCACCAGGTGGTGTGGGGGGGGCACTGTGGAGCCCTTTTGCCTAGGGCAGCACTTGACCTAAGGCCAACCCTGGTTGAAGGATATTTGCAATGAATGCAGCTAGTATAGTTGTTACCATTTACTTTTGTGGATAAGCTTTATGATTAACAACTTTTAAATAAAAGATCTTTTTTTCTACAAACTTCAAGAATTTTGTGATATTTTGCTGGACTAAGATTTAATTTCAGCATCTGTGTTTGCAGCCATAATGTGGCACGATTTTTCCAAGCATTTGTTCCATGAGATGATAAAATGTTACGTGTTAAGAGACATGTATATAATGCAAGGATAATTAATGCAGGTGATCCACTATATATGCATTTGTGGGTGCATGCTGGAGGGACAGTCAACATGTAGTTGGCTATCTGGCCATTAAGGATACCCTCAACAATTTCAAGCCGTGTCCAGTTGGATCCAGTTACTGTGCTGTCCCAATACCTTACTACGGCCTGTGCAGTATTTTACAAACCCCCCCATCCACTACTCTGCACTAAGGAACCTACCTGGCCATTAAGGATACCCTCAACAATTTTAAGCCGTGTCCAGTTGGATCCAGTTACTGTGCTTTCCCAATAGCTTACTACGGCCTGTGCACTATTTTACAAACCCCCCATCCACTACTCTGCACTAAGGAACCTACCTGGCCATTAAGGATACACTCAACAATTTTAAGCCATGTCCAGTTGGATCCAGTTACTGTGCTGTCCCAATACCTTACTACGGCCTGTGCAGTATTTTACAAACCCCCCATCCACTACTCTGCACTAAGGAACCTACCTGTCCATTAAGGATACCCTCAACAATTTCAAGCCGTGTCCAGTTGGATCCAGTTACTGTGCTGTCCCAATACCTTACTACGGCCTGTGCAGTATTTTACAAACCCCCCATCTGCTACTCTGCACTAAGGAACCTACCTGGCCATTAAGGATACCCTCAACAATTTCAAGCCGTGTCCAGTTGGATCCAGTTACTGTGCTGTCCCAATACTTTCCTACGGCCTGTGCAGTATTTTACAAAGTACGTCCTATGACATGACCCTTACTGATAATTACTCTCAGCTGTATTTTGCAATTGTACTGAATTATCTTTGGCCCCTGAGTCAGGAATGCTAGCAGCCAGAGTCCTCTCCAAGTCCAGTATTGTCTATCTCTTTCCTTCACTCACTGCTTACCTTAGCCTTCCCTACTAGTTTTTTTCTGCCTTCTGTCACCTGTTGTTATACAACCACTGAACACCAGGTGGCAGTCTAACCAGGACTTTACCCTCACCCCCTTCCATCTGTACTAATTCGCCTCTGTACACTATTCTTTCCAGCTTCTCCTCCCTTACCCTGTTGCATAATCACTCCTTATATTTCTCCTTCACTGCCCCTAACCTCTACTCCTATCACTGTCTACCCTTAGCAGACTAGTATGCAATTTTGTTTTCTCTCTCTATCCTTGGTCTACAACTATACCTGCTCCGCTTGAAGCCACTCACCTGCTTCATCTTCTCTGTCTGGGCTGCTCTGCTTACTGATTGTCTCCTTCACTACTTGCTGTATCCTGCTCCGTTCGCCCTATGGGCTCACTCCGCTCCCCTACCCTACCCCCAATTCCCACCCACCCCAGTGCTGTTACATTTATACTTAACAAACCACACCCACTATACTTCCCATCACAACACCACAACTAAATAGTTATAAACTGCTCCCCTTATCTCTATACATTATCAGCACTAAACTACCCTGCTCTTCTATAGCTTCTCCTTCTTACTCCTCTGCTTAGCACACTCCCTCATCTCCTCTATCCATTCTCCGCAGCTATAACCATTACTCTTACATCTATCACTATATTCTTCCTACCCCTCTACCTACTCTAACTATTCTTCTATACCATATCAATTAACCTATCCTACACTTCAACTATATTCTAAACCACCTTTGACTTTACATTAACCTTACTCTGCCATTCCAAATGGCCTACTCACATAAACCTTTTCTTATATACTGTTTTCTGTCTTGTTTATTATTTATATTTCTAACCTTAACCTATACCCTCACTGCTTATGAGCATTATGTGCTGGCCCATAAAGTGTCCCATCCACAAACTCTCCCAACCTTACTTCCCAACTGCCTCTCTCATTGTAACATTACCTCTACCTCAGCTTATCTGCATCCTAAGTTCCATAGATGTACTCATGTTACTTACCTCCCCAATAGGTTAACCCCACCCAAACTTAATAAAATCTTAAAAACTTCTTTGATACAATCCAAAAACATTCTAACAGGTGGAGACAGTCATCCTAATCCTGGCCCATCCCCACTAACAGGTGGAGACATTCATCCTAATCCTGGCCCATCCCCACTAAATGTCAATCTCCAAAAACAGTTGCATAACGATGCTTCCTCCTCTTCTAGATTAGATAACTCCCTCAGAATAGCACATCTTAATATTCGTAGTATCAACAACAAAATTAGCCAACTGCATGCTCTCCTTCAAGCCCATGCATTCGACATTCTTTGTCTTACAGAAACTTGGCTAAAACCTATTACTCATGACCAAGAAATAATCCCACCCGGATACAATATCCTTAGATGTGACCGCACTTCAAAAAAGGGCAGTGGCATAGCAATCTTGTTCAAATCTGAACTCCTTGTTTCTCCCTGTGATGTAGCACTACCCTCAAATACCAATGCTGAGACCCTTACTGTTAAACTCCAAATAAATAGCTCTAAATCAATCTATATAATCTGTTCATATATCCCTCCAGGAAATAATATTACCACCCTAGAAAACATACTTAGTAGCCTATCCACCCACCTTCCTCAAGAAACAATAGTACTAGGAGATTTTAATATAGACTGGACCTTATGCAATTCTTCCAACCCTAAGACCCATATAAATCTATTTGGTTTCACTCAAATAATAAATACCCCCACTAGAATCCATAAGCCTAGTACTAAAGAAACTACTCTTGACTGGATACTAATTAATAGTCACCCTGAAACTTACTTGACAGGATCTCTCCCAGATGACATTAGTGACCATATTCTAACCTACATAGTTAAGCAAAAGAAATCTAGCCCCAAAGACAACAATTTTATCACGTATCGATCTAAAAAACACTTCCAATCTGAAAACTTTATCAATGAACTAAAAGCCTGCAATTGGTCATTACTAAAACTACTCAATCTGGATGAAGCTATCTCGTCTTTAATTCTACATTCCTTCAAATTCTAAATAGCCATGCTCCCATTCACTCCTCCAGAGTCAGGACCAAAATAGCTCCTTGGCTTACAAAACAAATCAAAGAAAAAATATTCCTACGGAACAAAATTTGGGCAAAATGGAGAACCTCCAAAAGCCCTGCAGATCACCTCTTCTTTAAACAGTTAAGAAATGCCATCAAAAAATATATAATCTTAGATAAAAAGAACTATTATTCCCATCTTCAACATTCAAACTCTAAAAATCCTCAAAAGTTTTGGTCTGGCATTAATAAACTTCTCAAACCAGGCCAGGTTAGAACTCCTTCTCCCAGCTTTATCCCCCATAACAACCCTCTGCAAATAGCAAATGCTTTTAACAACTACTTCATTGAAGCCATTAAAACCCGTACTAAAACACTATCACCCCCTACCCCCACTCCTACACAACATACCAACAATTCTCTGCCCCCCCTTCATTTACAACCAGTACCAACTACCTTTATCTGCAAACTCCTTCAAAAACTTAAACCCTGCACCCCTTCTGCTGACTGTCTCCCAGCAGAATACCTTCAAATTGCTGCTAAAGCCATTGCATACCCTGTTTCTATCCTTATAAACAGAACTATCTCAGAAGGTTACATCCCTTCCTTATGGAAAATCTCCCATATAATCCCCTTACACAAAGGAGGTAAATCCACTGATATCTCCAACTACCGTCCAATTGCTTTACTCTCCCCTTTAGCTAAAATCATGGAAAAATGTATCCACCATCAACTACTTCAGCACCTTTTCCACAATAACTTGCTTGCTAATTGCCAACATGGTTTTAGGCCCTTTCATAGCACTACATCTGCCCTGCTAACTTTTACTGACTGTATTAACAAGAATCGAAACAACAACTCTTTCTCATCTGCTCTATTTATCGATCTATCAAAAGCCTTCAACATGGTTAATCATAACCTACTTATCAATACACTAAAAGCCCAATATCTTGACCAACAAGCAATCCTTTGGTTTAAATCCTATCTTGAAAACAGAAAGCAAGCAGTACTCTGGGACAATAAACTATCCCCACCCCTCCCAGTGGACACTGGAGTACCCCAAGGCTCTATCCTAGGACCTCTTCTTTTTTCCATTTTCATTAATGATCTCCACACTGCTTTTCCTCAAACCTCCTGTATACAATATGCTGATGACTCTACGCTTATCTGTACTGCCAAGTCTTCCTCCTCCCTCCATACCCTTATCCAAGCTGTATTTAACAAAGTAGAAAAATGGTTTACCCAGCGCTGCCTCCTCCTTAACCCCCAAAAAACAAAACTTTTACTTTTTACTCCCACTCAAAAATCCCCACAGATCCACTTTACCATTACCTCTGACAATGGTACTTGTATTTCCCGACTCTACTGCTCGTCTCCTCGGCATAACTATTGACCATAACCTCAGCTTCGATGTCCATGTTAACAATACTATAAAAACCATCAATAAAAAACTAGGCTCCCTGTATAGAATAAAACCCTTCCTTACCCCACTAGCTAGGAAATCTATTGCCCAGACTCAGCTTAATTCTACGCTGTTCTATGCATCTGCCATTTATACCAATCTATCTAAGCTTAATCTTTCCAAACTGGAAACTAGCTATAATAATATTACTAGATTTGCAACTGGCTCCCCTTATAGAACCCACCACTGTCTCAACCTTCAACAACTCAGTTGGTTAGAACTACAAAACTAACTACAATACAATCAACTGCTGATTGCACAAAAAATTCTGCACCACCCCACCAACACTCCTATCCTCTCTAATCTGATCTCCCCATACAAAAATCTTACAACACTACGCTCAGCTAATAAGTTACACATTGCCAACAGTATATCTAATAACAAAGCAGGAGATTCACTCTTTTCCAATGTTGCTAGTAGAATCTGGAATAAGCTTCCAAATACACTCACTTCTCTCTCATCTACACAACTCTTTAAGAAACACCTCAGACATTACCTAAAAAGACAATGGCTTTGTCCCTGCTCAAAGCCTGATTGAAAAATACTCTTCACTTTTTCTCCTCCCCTCCTCTCATGCTTTATAACAAATACCCCACCCTGAGAGTCATTGACTATCAACTACTAACCCCTTCTTACCTGCATTATCGTCCTTCCTAGTCTCTATTTTTCTTTCTCTTACTTAGTGGTTTTTATTTTTTCTCTCAAATGAATGTTGATGCTTAATTACTATGTTTAACTGTTGCCTGATTGTATTTGTAACCCCTCTACTGAATTAAGACATGTTTATCTCCAAAATCTACCCTAATTTCTCTGTACAGTATTCACAAAATTTACTTTCTTTACATGTTATGCTGTATAATTTCAGCTAGTCATTTTTTTTTCTAAGTTTTTAATGCCTTAATGTATTTGTGCGTGGAGCTTTTCTCCCCGGGCCTCTGCTGAAAATGGATATGTATCCAGCTAGACTAGCCCGGTCAACAAATATAAAATAAATAAATATAAAATAAATAAATAAATAGTAAGATAGGCTGGGCTACCTAAAGAGACAGATAAGGGTACAGATGGTATATATTCCAAGTATTATTGCTGGGCCCTATGAGTTATTCTTTTGACAGTAGGCAGGGAACCTGATTCCATGGATATAGGAAGCTATACTCTTAAGACATATAAATATATTAAGCAGTGTAAAATTGCCGTCTGAAAGTATGAGCCTTACTTTATGATCAAGAAGGTTAAAAGGATCATAGGTGCATGCTAGACAAACAGTCCAGTACATCAGTTTTACAGTCTAGTTACTGCAAAACTCAATATTCGATATTTTCTTCCTCTGTCCATGAGGGACTCTATAATACATTATTGAAAAGAAAGTTACTCAAACGGCACTTTACATCGAAATGCTGTTTATCGAGCTGTTTATAGTGAGATTGCAGTACATTGAAGATCGGAAAATTTGCCCTTTCCTCACTGTAGTGCGATCTCAGAGTTGATATATATAACTGGGGGCACAGCCCTGCACAAGAGTGAATTTGATAAACGGCATTTTTTATTTAAGTGACATTTGATTAAATTATGTTTCAATTATGTAATATAGACCCAGACTGAGGAACTACAAGAGGGATGAATTTACAGACCTACACTCACTTGTCCAGTTTGGTTTTAAACAGAGTAGAAAAACTACTTTAATTGATATGTATATTTATTAAATTATTTATTTCTCTTTTTTCACTAGAAAGTTCTGACTGGGGTTTATCCCATTTTCAGCAGAGACCTGGGGAATAAACCTCTACATATTTGGCAAGTACATTTAAAAATAAAAAAATGACATTTTGTAAAATAAGTAGAATTTACTTGAAAACACAATAGTATGACTACAGCTAAAACCCATTATGTAACACACAGTAGCCCATGAATGTAAGGAAATAGATTTTTTTTTCTTTCGTGAGGTAGTTGGCTACAAAGAAATTACACAGATGAACAGTCAATGTATTATGTAATGTGCTTATCAGTTGGAAGTGCAGAGCAGGGTAGCAAAGGCAGCAATGGATTTAGCAGGAAGAACTTAAGAGGACAAATAGTTATATGAAACATTAGGTAGATTGAGGTAGGTAGTCTGCATAGACCTGTATTAAAGAAAATAGAGGGTGTAGTAGTTTCCTGGGAAATGGCAGTTTTGTAGGAGAGAAAGTAGGTAGAGGGTGGAGTGGCAGGCTGTAGAAGAATAGTGTAATTGACAGTTGTGGGAGGATATACAGTGAGAATTCTTAGTGACAGAGTTATAAAATTACATGTATAAGATTAGGGTACAAAAGGTTAAGTAAAAAGAGTGTAACTTGATGGTGGAGTTTAGGGTGAGTATGGGGGTGGTGGTTAGCTTGGGGTAATGCATGAGAACAACCAGTTAGTTAGTAGGTGTTTCTTTAATGACATTTTGAAACCATGCAGTATGTCTACCTGCCTTAATTCAGGAGGATTTTGTTCCAGACTTTTGCTACCTGGTTAGAGTATGGTGAGTCTCCTGTGTTGTTATTTGATTTTCTGATGAATAGAAAAGCTGTTTTGTTGGCTCTTAAAGCTCAATTAGTGGTAGAGGGTTGTAGTATTCCTTTTGGAGCTGGTCATGTTTCTGGGGAGTTTATTAGTCTGTGGGCTATAGTAAGCTGATGGTAGTTGACGTGTTTTTTAAGTTCTAGCTAGTTAAAGATTTTTAGTGTTATGCAATGGTATTTTTTTTTTTTTTTTGAGGATTATTACTTGCAAATTTTGCAATTTTGCTATAGGCTGTCTCAAGTTTATTTCTGATAGTTACATTAAGATTTGTAAAAATGCGTAAGGCATAGATTAGGGATGGGAGTAAGTATGCTATGTTTTTCTTGAGTTATTAGTGAGGAACTTCCTAGCCCTCTAGAGAGAACCTAGTTTCCAGTCTGTTTTTTTTTTTTTTTTTGATGACTGGAAGTAGGTGCTAGTCGTATCTGAGATTATCAGTGAACATTACTCCAAGGAGGTTTGCCTGTGTGACATATTCTTTTTTTGTTTTGTTGGCTGATAGGATATGAAAACATTGTTTTTGGTTTGAGTAGTTTTTAGGGGTGAAAAGCATCAGTTATGTTTCTTTTTAGCATTTAAGAGCAAGTCTGAGCTATTTAGCCAGGATTTGGGTGCTAGAAAGGCCTTTGGGTGTTTTGTTGTATGGAGGAGAGTGCTTATGCTGAGCAGATGAGAGTGGCATCATCTGCATATTGTACTAGTATAGCTTGTTTAGTGGCAGGGTATAGATTATAGATAAAGATATCGAAATCCTTGAGGGATACCAACTGTAACTGTAAAGAAATCAGAATACTCTTGTTGCCATTTCAGTGCTTGTTTCCTATTGGATAAGTAGCTGTGGAACCAGGTTAGTGATGGGGTATTAAGGCCTAGAGAAGCTAGTTTCTCAAGGAATTTCTGGTGTGAGACATTATCAAATGCTTTAGATGTCTAGGGAGGCTGTTGAGACTAGGTTACCATTGCTTTGGAGTTGATTAACTGTGTTTGTAAAGTTTAAAAGGGCAAGAATGGTGCTACGATTAGGACAAAGGCCATGCTGAGTCAAGGAGAGTAGGTTATGGTTGGTGAAGTGTTTGAGCAACTGGGTGTAGATACATTTTTCTAATACCTTGGATAGGGGTGGCAGGATGGCTATTG
The DNA here is from genome assembly GCF_019279795.1 of Protopterus annectens. Lineage (NCBI taxonomy): Eukaryota > Metazoa > Chordata > Ceratodontiformes > Protopteridae > Protopterus > Protopterus annectens. The sequence goes on along the minus strand of NC_056731.1, from coordinate 1,560,459,290 downwards.
GATGATAGCTGGTTAGATTAGTAGAATTTCTGCCTTCATGAAGGAGTATGATGTATGATATTTTCTGGATGTTGGGAACGTTATTTTCTTTTATGGATCTATTGATAAGCATAGACACTAGGAATGCTATAGCTTCTGGTGCTATTGTGAGGTACTCTGTGGTAATTTGTTGGCTGCCAAGGTGGTTAGTTCATTTTTAATAGGTATTTTTTTATTGGTGTGATAGGTACATTGTCAAGTTTAAAGAGTACTTTGCTGTTGGTTGGGGGTTGTGGAATAGTGACGGGTGAGGTGAAGTTTTATTTGTTTAGTCATAAGACAGAAAAACAAAATAGGTGTTGAATTGTGTTATTGTTTTACCTGGGTATTTAAAGGCTGTGGTAGTTTGGGGGAGTAGAGGGTTGCCAGGGGTTGAACAGTTACTTTACTGACTGGCAGAACAATTTGTGGTTATTTTTGGTGGGTATTTTGTAAGTTTGCAAAATATTCTTTCTTGTCTCTAAGTATTTGTTTTTTGTGATTTTTCTGAAATAAATATAATCCTGCAGCGTTAACTTGAGTTTTATTTTTCGTATATGTTTTCCAGGCACAGTCTCTATTTAGTAGTAATAGCTTAGTAGTCTTTTTTAACTGGGGTGCTGGAATGGATTTGACTGGTTTCTGAGTGGGGACTGCTTATTAAGGATGGGCAGGAAGATATTATTAGCTGTTTCATTTAGTGGTAATGTTTTTAGGCAGTTAAAGTTATATTGTTTTACAGTTTCTTTAAAGCATTCAGGGCTGAAATTTTGCAGATTACAGACTTGTTTGTATGTCACCTGCTTCTGAATGTTAATCTGCTGTCTGAGAGCTTAAGTGGGTAGACGGTCACTAATACTGTGTGGTAAGTTCTGGTAGCATTGATGCTCTGGGGCTTATTTGAAAGAATCAGTCTAGCATGATTTCTTTGTTAGGTGTTTTCTGGGTCCTGGTAGTGATGTTTAATAGTTGTGGGAATCCGAATAAGTTTAGGTGAGGTGAGGTATCTGTTATTTGTTTCCAGTCAATGTTTATCCCCTAAGATTATGTAGTCTTTTTTCCTATACTGTGATATAGCCACTGTAGAACTTCTTCAATTGAAGCTAGATTGTTTCCAGGAGGAATGTATACTCCTACTAGGCAGATTATGTTACTGTTATTGAGTTTGAGTTAGGGAATGAGAATTTCAAGGTTTTGAAACATTGGGTTAGTTTGAGGATGTTGGATCACTTCTAAGGTATTTTTAATACTTATTTCTACTCCACCTCCTCTTTTTTCAGTCTGTCTGACTTGATTATGTTATATCAGGGGGAATATTTAATTACTAGCTATTCCTGGCTTTAGCCAGGTTTCAGTAGATATAAGTATGTCGGGGTTATAGTTTGGGAGGATTGTATGGAGATCATGGGTCTTACTCCATATGCTTTGAAAATTTATGTTTAGGAGAAATAAGTTGTGAAATGAGGTGTGTTTTTGTAGAGGAGTTATGTCATTCTGGAAGGATGTGGTTGGTTATGACTGTATATTGGTGTTTGGGCCAGGGTTGGGGAGGATATCCCCACTTTGGACCAGCTTAGTTATGGTATGCTGAAATGTGCAGAAATATCTAGCATTTTTATGTGTATGTAGATAGGTAGAGAATGGTGACTTACTGAGCTTTCACTGTTTAAAGGTGCATGAGTTTAGTAGAGAGTGTAGATATTGTTTGGGAAATATGGTTGAGAAATGTGGTATGTTAGAGGACAGTTGTGGCTTGGATTTGTGAGAGAGAAATTGGATGTAAGTAAGTGAGATTGTAAGACTGTGTTGTGTGTGAAAAGGGTGAGTAGTGCTATGGTGATTGCAATAGAAAGTTTTACTCTTCCAAGGAATTTAAACTATGTCATATACTTCGTTATAGTGGAAGTAGTGTTTGTTGCAGTGTAGGATTATTAAGTTACTGTTTAATATATGTTTAGGGTAGTTAGGATATGTTATTGAAGAAAACAAAACAGTGTAAGAAATTTCTCTGAGTGGAAGATTTTCAATTCATATATATCTAGTTAATCACTGTATAGTAATAAGATAAGGTGGGTCTTCTCTGTTCTTGTGTGGCGTTGGCATTCCAAAAAAGTAAGATAAATGTGGGCATGAGCTCCATAAATAATTATAAATATTTTCAGTAATAAGTTTTTCTTCCAATAATGTGGTGAGATTAGTGTTCATAAATCATATGCTCTTTTTATGTCATTCATGGTAAATAACTCATAAAATCTGTTATCCTCCAGCATACTCTCAATGTTTTGGTTGTAGCTAGTGGTATCAGTCACAAGTATACCTCCTCCCTTGTCTGCCTTCATTATGTGTCTGGATTTATCATTGCCTAGCTCAAACAAAGCTTTTCTTTCTCCGTTTTAAGTTATAAAGTTTTTTTCTTAGGAGGTTTTTTAAGTAGTTTCCTGATATTCATCTCACATTTCACTTTGAAAGCAACTAATGTTTCATGTAGTGGTGCACAATAGCTGATAGGCATTTTTATAGTTTCATCAACAGGTTTGTTTTCAATGTCATTCATTTTGCCATGAAACTCTATCTTTAAGCTGAGCTTCCTCACAAACATTTTAAGATCTGTCAGTACCTGTTTTTCCTAGTCATCAATGTGCCTGGATAAGCATTTTAGTATGTATTCTCTTATGGATCTGTTAAATGAGGAGTAGAGAGGGACAATTATTTCCTTTTTCCTGGATGGTATGACTTTGGTAATTAGCTGGGTAAGGCAGAAGGATTTCTAATGATAGCTGATACACAGTTGCCAAATGAGAGTTTATTGTTCACAAATGAGCCTTGGTCTCTAATGGCAGCATATAATTTGAGGGGGGTATCATTCATGTAGAAGGTGCAGGTGTAATATTCTTTCCTGGAAAGGACAAAACTACACTTCTTAGCATTGAGTTTGAATTTGTTGTCCTGGCACCAAAAGTTTGTGTGTTAGACATTTTGGAGGATCTGTGTGTCATTTGGTGAGTAAATGAAGGTTCCTAGTTTACAATCATAAACAATATTTGAAAGCCAATGTCCCTTGACATCAGTTAGGACATCACTGAAGTAAATATTAAGCAGCATTGGCCACGAAACAGAACAATGAGGGATGGCACAGGTAATGAGCCTTTTGGAGGACAATGTGCCGCCAGTCCTGATTGAGTGGGTTTTGTCTGTAAGCCAGAGTTTATGTTTAACTAGGTTAGTTTCTCATTGATGTTAGTTGGTGGAATCCTGTTGAAGGGCTTGGATAAGTCCAGGTTGACAAAGTGCACAGATTTGCCTTTATCAAGTGTCTCCATGATGCTGTCAAAGAAATCTACCTATTTTATAAAGAAAAAATTCCAAACCTCTAAACCGACCAAGGAACCAGGAACAACAAAAAGTAGTGAGTAAGTAAAAAGAAGCACAATGGTTCCACACAGCACACAGCACACCTTTAATTCCAATTCAACAGGGTAAGCACTTTCACGGATATTCTTCGCTTCATCAGACCATACAATGCAAAAATCATCATTGGGATACAACTATTTAAATACTAAACAGCCAATAGGATATAATGGCTAACTACCAATATCAAAATTAACCCATTCATCTTAGACTATCTCTGAACAGCTTACCTGTGTATGTTAACACTATAAAACATTTTAAAAATTACAAAGAACTAAAGCAATAAATGTTAAAATCACAATGATGTCAAATAAGTTGTATATAAAAACCTATAAATATAATTCAACGAGACATGAACATAAATAATAAATATAAATGTGTATCAACACATAAAATCAACAGTGATATGTATTTAATTTCAATGTTTAAGAGCTCGAGCTTTCAAGAAAGGTTTCAACGAAACTTCACTGTTTAAACCTGGTGGCTTATCAGCTTGAAAAAGTATAATCCATTTCTGCTCCATAGCTTCAGTTTTATTAGTAAGGTCCCCACCTCTCATGTTACTATATAGAATCTCCAGAACTAGAAACTTAAATTTGTGTGTGGGTCCTTCTTTGGCCACATGCATGGCCAGAGCACTGGTCTCCTTAGCATTTCTAATGTCTCTAAGGTGTTCAAGGATTCTATCTTTGAATACTCTATTTGTCTTACCTATTTAAAATGAGAAACACTCAGTGCAATAACAAAACTAAACAACATTTTTAGTCTGACAGTCAGCATAGAAAGTTCCATCTATCTTAAATCCTAGCTGTGGATGTAAAAAAAGCCCACCGGTGTGTACACATATGCAAGCCATGCATCTTCTGCAAGCATAGGTCCCAGATCTGTCAGAATGGACATAATTCTGGGAACAGAGAGGCCTATAGCATAACTGGCTTTTAAGGGATCTGTTATTTCTAAATGTAAAACTGGGTTGATGACCTATCACACCTTTCACCTCTTGAACTGTGGAAAGAATATCCCAATTATTTTTTATTACATCACAAACCATATGAATATTACTTGCAAAAGTCAGAGGCATCCTGATCTTCTCATTATTATCAGCTCTAGTATTGGTTAAAGTAACCGTACTAGTAACATCAGTAGTCTGAGCATTAGGGGAGTATTTACAAAATAGGGTGTACATCTCCTCTGTCTCTCTTTCTAAGCTTCATTGATCTGAAAATCAATTACACTGCCCTTATAGCCCCTCTCCATAAATTATTTCTTAAGTGTAGCTAAAGCTAATGTTAACATGCCATCATTACTGTACAAGCACATAGTGCAAAATATTTGTCCTCTTGATACATTCAGCTTAGTATGGCTAGGGTGCATACTACCATTATGCAATACATTACTCTTCCTTACACTCTTCCTATACATAGTAGTAGAAACAGAACACAAATCATCTTTACTCACCTTCACATCTAAAAATTCAATCTCATCAGATGAGTATTTGTATATAAGCCACACCAACCTTCTGTATATAGTAGGTGTTACCAAAGATGAAGGCATTGTTTCCAAGAATAATCTCAAGGAGAGTGCATAATACTGTCATTCCTAATAGTTGGGGTGTAGAAAATGTCAGGGAACTGTTATGTGAGAGAAATATTCTTACTGGCAAGGTTGGACTTTTTTGCACTCTCCTTGAGTTTAGTCTTGAAAACAATGCCTTTATCTTTGGTAACACCTACTATATACAGAAAGTTGGTGTGGCTATGGGCACTGCTTGTGCAAATAGCTATGCCAACCTATCGCTTGTTAATTGGGAAACCAAATATGTCCTTTCCAACAATATGTACTGCGCCTCGATTAAATGGTACAAGCGTTTTGTAGATGATTTTTTTGCTGTGGCAAGGTACAGAAGAGCGATTAAGGGAATTTTTGCACTACATTAACAATTTGAGTAGCTTTTTGAAAATTTAAATACAAATACTCACCTGATGAGATTGAATTTTTAGATGTGAAGGTGAGTTACTTTAATCAATACTAGAACTGATAATAATGAGAAGATCAGGATGCCTCTGACTTTTGCAAGTAATATTCATATGGTTTGTGATGGAATATTCTTTCCACAGTTCAAGAACTGAAAGGTGTGATAGGTCATCACCTCAGTTTTACATTTAGAAATAACAGATCCCTTAAAAGCCAGTTATGTTATAGACCTCTCTGTTCCCAGAATTATGTCCATTCAAACAGATTTGGGACCTATGCCTGTAGAAGATGCATGGCTTGCATATGTATACACACCAGTGGGCATTTTTTACATCCACAGCTAGGATTTAAGATAGATGGAACTTTCTATGCTGACTGTCAGACTAAAAATGTTGTTTATTTTTGTTATTGCACTGATGTTTCTCATTTTACGTAGGTAAGACAAATAGAGTATTCAAAAATAGAATCCTTGAACACCTTAGAGACATTAGAAATGCTAAGGAGACCAGTGCTCTGGCCATGCATGTGGCCAAAGAAGGACCCACACACAAATTTAAGTTTCTAGTTCTGGAGATTCTATATAGTAACATGAGAGGTGGGGACCTTACTATTAAAACTGAAGCTATGGAGCAGAAATGGATTATACGTTTTCAAGCTGATAAGCCACCAGGTTTAAGCAGTAAAGTTTAGTCTAAACCTTTCTTGAAAGCTCGAGCTCTTAAACATTGAAATGAAATACATATCACTGTTGATTTTATGTGTTGATACACATTTATATTTATTATTTATGTTCATGCCTCATTGAATTATATTTATAGGTTTTTATATACAACTTATATGACATCATTGTTATTTTAACATTTATTGCTTTAGTTGTTTGTAATTTTTAAAATGTTTTATAGTTTTAACATACACAGGTAAGCTGTTCAGAGATAGTCTAAGATGAATGGGTTAATTATGATGTTGGTAGTTAGCTATTATATCCTATTGGCTGTTTAGTATTTAAATAGTTGTATCCCAATGATGATTTTTGCATTGTATGGTCTGATGAAGCGAAGAATATCCATGAAAGCGCTTACCCTGTTGAATTGGAATTAAAGGTGTGCTGTGTGCTGTGTGGAACCATTGTGCTTCTTTTTACTTGAATCTACCTGTTTTAGTCAGTAGGATCTGCATTTCTTAAAGCCAGATTGATTTGGGTCAAGTAGTGTAAGCTATCAAAATCCTTATTTATAAGCTTCATGATACTCCATTCCATTATCTTACTAATTATACTGATGTATAGATTCCTACTTTTGTTGTATGGCCGCCTTTGTGAAAGGGTACTACTATAGCTGTTCTCCAAGCCTTAGCTGCATACTCAGAGGCAAGATTATGACTGAACAGGTTCTGTGAGGCAATGTTTTGTTCTAACAATGAGACAGCCTAATATGCTGTCTGGAACCATAGAGGAAATTGGTTTGAATTTGAACGGGGCTTCTAGAGTTTGTACAGAGGTAGCTATAGAAAGGTGTGCAGAGTACATGGAATGTGTGGGAAAACTGGGAGGAGACAAAAGAAATGTGAAATAAATCAGTCCCTATATTGGTAATATCTTCCAAGTCAGAGTGAGCAGTACCATTTGAGATCAGTTCTGTGCAGTGCTGAGTACTGTTTCTGAGATTCCTAAGATAAGTAAGGCTTTAGTATTATTTTTGCATAAAGAAGCATTTTTTTATTTGTACTTGGATTTGCAAATTTTAATCATTTGCTTTAGTTTCTTATTTATATTTTTCGGTTCACTTATGGAGTGTGAGGATTTGAGTTTATTCTTTAGGGTCAATATTTTTTTCTGTTATTGTAGCAGTTGTTACTAGGTTTCTGCCACAGGGCCTATTCCTAAATTTGGCACTATGGCTGTGGTAGATGAGGACAGATAAGTCAATGCATGAGTTAAGGTGGCATTAGGAATCAGTGATATACTAGGTCACCATAACTACTGAGTCATTTTAAGGCAGTTAATTTTTACATTTCCTTAAGTCATTGCTGAGTGGTAGAAGACTGGCCATGGACAAGTCCCTGAAGGTAGTGAGAATGGAGCATTCCTTGGCCTTAATTGTTCTACAGAATACAATGGTAAAGTGATCTCATTTGCCCAAAGCCAAAAGTTGAGTTCCCTGAAGGGAGTGGAACCACCTGGTTGAAAGAATTAGCATTGTTGTGCTTATTCATGGTTTGTGGCATATATTTGCCAATTTATAGATGGATAACGAAATTTTATGGTATGTATTTGGTTCAATAGCTAAGGATTTGCTTAGGTAGCTGTCACAGGCTGCAGGAGACATAGACCTGGTTATACAGTTAGTAGATGAACTTGCCAGGATACCAGGATCTGTGGGACTTCCAGTTAATTGTCTTGCTAGATTAGATGTTAGATGAGGGCATTGTGAATGAATATGGCTAGGACACTACTGGAAACATAAACATTTTCAGTAGGTAGTACGAATGAATATAATGTAGGCATCCAAGGTATATAAGAAAAGTTGTCAATGTAATGGAACCGAGTTTCTGTAGATTATACACATGTAAGTTTTCAAGGGTCAGAAAGGCCTCATAGGCAGGCATTTCCTTCGTTAAACTTTTAGAATTGAGCAGTACCACATACAGATGGGTTGGATTAGCACTAGTTAGGCTGGCCGATGTAGAAGATAGACTTTGTCCAAAAATGATGCTATAGGGTAGACAATGTTTAAGTCAATATGATGAATTTGTTGGAAGAGGTGCAGGCCACCCCTAACAAAGCAAGCAAGACTTTTCTCCATTTCCTTTCAAGCTAACACACATTGGTTCCTCCTGAAATGACACAGTTACCGAACCAGCTGTTGAAGTCAGTTACAGGCCAGTTGATTATAGGCCCACCAACCTCATCAATCTTATACGCAAAGTCATAGAACATATTATAGCAGAACTCATTTGTTCAGACATAAGCACCTTAACTGATCTAGACCCCCCCCATTAGATTTGATTTTTGAAGGGCAGATCCTGTCTTCTGAACATGGAAACTTCTTTGAAAAGGATATATATAGTGGCCACTTCATGCATGCTGCTTATCTTAACCTAGCCAAGGCTTTTGGCACTATCAAACATGATGGTATTATTGTAGAATTACACAAACTTAAGGTAAACCCCTACATTGTCCACTGGATTGTAAATTAGCTATTTAACAAATCCTCAAGCTGTGAAAGTTGCTGGTATCCTCTTTGGATATAAAATTGTAATTAGTAAGGTATCACAGTGATCAGTGCTGGGCCCTCTCCTGTTTGGCATTTATATTGCAGATATTTAAGGCAATGTTGCAGAAGTATGGGTTGACCAAGCTTTCTGATTATTGTAAGATGGGCAATGCTATCTGCACATCCACTGATACTAAACTGCTCCATCAAGGACTAGAATATGGATATACCTGGTGTACTAAACATTGTCTCAAGATAAGTACAAAACAGTACATTACAGTAGCATTTGACAAAAAAAATGTTCTTACTTATATGTTATAGGGTACTCCTCTTCTGATAAGCACTGTCAGAAGAGAACAAGCCAAGGTACTTGTGTATTATCCAATCATCATATTTCTACCACTGTCAAGAAATCCTGCTATCTGGCCAAGTTAATTTCCAGTTGGGTATCGTCAAGACCAAAGAAATCATCTTACCATTGTAGTCTTACCTTAGCAGGTCCATCACTGATGACAATGCCCTCTTTTGTATGTCTAAATACAAGCATATAGTTCAACTGGAAATGCTCCAGAGATTTTAAGTCCTTTGGCTATCCTGATAGAATAGCACAATTCTCCTTATACACAGTAGTCTGCGGTCAGCTGCGAGGTGACCCTTGTGTCACTTTTGCAGCCATGAAAGATAATCCTATTTGATCTTCTCTACTTCTTTGCAAAACCAGTGTCTCTTGAAACACCTGTACTAAGGACCCAAACCTTCTCCAACATATAAACATGGCTCATTGCAAGGATAGGTTCCTACCTCAATGTATTCCCAGCCTGTGGAATATGTTACCACAACAGGTCTAGCAAAATACTATTTGGCTACCCTTAAGGATAGTCCTGATGCTTGGATGGATAGACACAGATTTACACCAGGGCTTCCATGTACAGCCCTACTCAATTTGGAAGGTGAACACTGTTATGTACTTGTAAAGGATGGCAAGAACTTTTAAGTGTGTCCATATTAATGTGTATATGGCTACATATATTATAGTTCCTGTGATCACTAGCCTAGTCCCTCATCATATCTCCTAAGTTGGAACATCTAACTTCATTGTTTTGTGTGCAAAGACTATATCCTATGCATACTTGGGGTAATGAGATCCAAGTGCCCTGGTAATATCTCAGATTTTAGGATCTGAGGGACAGCTTTCCATCACTATATCCTTGTTTAGCATGGTAAGAGCTGCATCAGTATATCTGACTATAGAATAACTTATACTTAGGACATTGTCATGTGTGGTAGAAACCTCTGGTAGTCTTAGTAATTTAAGTTAAGAGCAGTTAACCCTTGTTTGTGGTGGCAGGAAGAGATGTGGATGTGTTACTGAGGTTTGGGTGCAGTAATGCATTGCTAGGCGGCTTTAGAAGGGATTTATTTAGTACCATATGCATATGTGAGTTTAGTGTCTGTGTTGTACTGTGGTGGTGTGAGTGGATTGTATATTTTGATAACCAGTTGACTCAAGAGGCGTGTCTACAGTTTGAAAAGGTAACAATAAAGCACTCTCAAACAGGTTTAGTGTTTGACAACAATGGGCTGTCACTGAATATCAGGCAGTTGTTACTCTACCTCATGATACCTAATACTAGTACATTTGTAACAGATGAGTTAAGTGCAGGGCTGCAGGCTATGGTCCCATGATATCTAGCAGTTTGATGAGAAGCTCAGTTGTGTGGGTTTGGGATACTCAGCTGACCAAGAAAAAGTAATAGCAGTTTGAAATTTGTAGTTACAGAATTATGTGGACAAGTAATAAGTTTTAGTAGCTGAGATTTTGTCATAGATACATGGGTTTATAGTCACTTACTAGGCTATTGATTTATGAGGATCTTTAGATGCCTGTCTATGCATTCCCATAACGTTTTTAGTCCTTATATTGTAAGTATGAATAACCAAGAGGTGAGCAGAATATTTACATGTTGCCCCTATCCATGAGGGACAAGGGTGCTAAACTAGGAGTGAATTTGTGGTTATCCATATGTTCATCTAGACTACATTTGTGTAGTGTAAGAGAAGTACTTTGCTTTTTATGTGGAGAGCAAGATGATTTAAAAGCAGTAGTATTCTCTGTGATACATATTTATCCCTCCAGCATGTTCTATTTATATTGAAAAAGATATCCAGATATACCACTGGACTTGAAAATCTGCAGTAGGTCTGAAAGGACAGCATCTGTTGAGGTTCTGTACTTAAGACAGAGATTGCCCCTCAGTAGACTGTATGACACAAGGAAGAGTGACTAGGCTTTGAGATGGTCTGCATAGTTTTTATGATTTAGGCCTTTGACTACAGGCATTCTAGTTGTGTCATATGTTTGGACAGGTACATACTGAAGGGAGCATTATACTCAAAGATTGTCCTGATGAGTGTGGAATACAGTGGAATAATCACATTCCTGGACCTGGACACCATAACCTTAATAATAAGTTGTGCAATGTAAAAGCACTGTAATAGCTGCAAAGGACTTCTTGTTTACCAAAGGATACTATTATATATTTCTTAGCTTTCAGTTTTAGTCCATGTTTTGGACAACAGTTATTGGTTGGGGAAAGGTCCTCTTGGAGGATCTTGGTCTCCTCTGGAGAGTTTATGATGGCACCAGGTTTATAGTCATCTGCAAACATGGTCAGCCATACACCCTTAGCAGTACCTTTGACCTCTGAGAAGTAAATGCCAAAGAGAAGTGACCTAAGGACTGAACCCTGTGGTAAACTGCTAGTGACATATCTTTTGGAGGAGATAGGGCAACCCATCCTAGTTTACTGCCCTATGAGTTACCTAGGGATTAACATTTAGCTTGGACAGTTTATCTGTGATACCTGAGTTTGAGACAATGTTGAACACTTTTGCAAGGTCTAGATATGCAGTGTGTACTGACCTACTCTCATGCATTGCTTTAGTAACCCTATCTACAAAGTCAACCAGGCTAAGTAAGCAGGATCTGCCCCCAAAAAATCCAAAATGAACTGGGTCAAACATTTGTAGTTACCTATGTCCTTATTTATTAAGTCCATAGTAATCCTTTCCATAGTTTTATAAAATGAGGCTGGTCAGACTTATGGGTCTATAATTACCTCAGCTTGTTGATATCCCACCTTTGTGCAAGAGGATGACAGTTGCTCTCCTCCATTCCTCTGGTACAAACCTGGTTTGGAGGCTGGTACTGAATATCCTCTATAGGGGGGGTTGACAGGTCCTGTTTCAGGCTGGCCAGTAAGCAGCCCATTGTGTTATCTGGCTCCTTGGAAGCAGTGTTCTTTGCCATGGATAGTGCATTAAGGACTTGTTTGTGAGAGATCTGAGGGCTGTGTTGATGTAGGTATGAGATCTGGAAATGTAGGGGTGGGGAAAGGGGTGAATTTAGAACTCAAATTTCACTGCTAGTACATTTATTATGTTTTCAAACTCTGAGTATGTCATATCATTTATTATTAGCTCTGCACAGTGCTGGGCATTGTGTCTAAGGTACCTAACAGTTAAATATGGCTTTGTGGTTGTCCTTTGCCTAGCTGGCAATTTGTACTTCATGCTTGTTTTTGGTTGATTTGATCAGGGTCCAGAGTTCACTGTTAAGTTTGTCAAGAGCTTTTTTGCATCTTGAGAGTTACTTTTAACTTTTATGAGCAATGAGTTGTTTTCTTCTATTATAGAGCCTGTTTATATTTGCCTTCCACCATAGGGTTTTTTTATTTTGACATAGTATTTACTTCAGAGGGCGAAAGATGCATCTATTCAGTTGCTCACATGTTCATAACATTTGATGGAAAATGATTCCATATAAGCCGTGGGACATCAGGTTGGAAGAGGTGTTGAATTTAGCCAGGTCATGACTCAGTTTCAGTTGATTAGCCTATGCAGAAAGTTGGGTACTATGTGGAGCATGATAAGACTACTAGCTGAGTAATACATAGACTAGGAACTGTTGACTTAATTACACACGCTCACAATCACCATCATCAGCCTCATCAACCCCCTTTTTCTCATTTTTCTACATGGAGTCTGGGTGTCAAATCAACTGTCACCATCACTTGCTCGATTAAATGCTTTTTCATTGCATGGTCCATCCAATTCTTTCTTTTAACATCATTGTTTCCTCTTGCCTTCTTCCTGTCTGTCCCAAATCTTCACCAGATTATCTTCTTCTTTCCTCCACATAACTACACAATGTTATGAGGAAAAGGGATTCAAGTTGCAGGAGTGCCACAGGAATTAGCAACGCTGTAGTGCACTTAGTAATACGATATAGTAATTCTACAGTAGTATAGACAGTATTACTACATAACAATTCAGTATAATAATTCTTAGAGACACATAGTATCAACTGGTGCACAAAATAGCAGGAAGTGGTACAGTGTGCTGGCACAGGTGCTACAGATAAGAGGGGATGCATCCGGTGAAGAGAAGCAGGTGAAATGACACAGATATGGGTGCAGGTGTTTTAGTTATTTGCACAGGGCAGCAAGCTGGTGCTCTAGTTCAGATCATCTGAAGTAGTAAGAGCAGTAAAGGTGCTCATCTACTACTGTACTATGTGAGTTGTCACATTGTGCATACAGCACAGTATACTGCAGTTTGGTGCAAGTAAGCTCAGAGGCATGTAACACAGGTATTGATAAAGCAGGGAAACAAATAAAGTAATGTTACAAAATATAAAACTACCAGAAGGACTAATGGTAAACTGCCAGCAAAGAAAACAAGTAAAAATGTATTAACAGTGGATAACCAACACACAGCAACATAAATACTATGGGCAGGATTCACGAAGGCTTGCACGGAGTCTAAGAGTAGTGTAAGATTCCATGCAGCCCTCGCGATCCAGGAACAGCCTAAAATTCTGTGTAAGAGACCAGCTAAAACGTCTCTTACATGGACTGGGCGTGGATATGCTAATCACCTCACTTGCAGCCGAAAGGCATGCAAATGAGGTAGATTAGCGATCCATGAAGCTCAAACCAGCCCGTGTAAAAGTCGTGTTAGCTGCAGAAATGTATTCAGTTGACAACTGAGTACGTTTCTGCAAATAACACAATGGAGCCATGTCAGCTCCAAATAAAGGGTGCATATGTGCCAGGCAGCATGCCAATGGCCAAATATGTGGCCATTGGCAAGGTACCCCGATGCAAATATGAGAAAAAAGTAATTTTTTTTTTTTGGCGATCGCCGATGTTTAAACGCAGCGCAGCCCCTCACAAATGGACTGCGCTATATAAAACATAAAAATGAAGGTTATAAACCCACAAATGTGGGTTTTATGCAATACATGGATTTACAATGCAGGGACCAGCAGAGCAAAAACAACATGGCCACCGTTTAGTGGTTGCTAAGGGGGGAAGCTGTGTCTAAGACATGTAACTAAGCATTAGTAGGCAATCTTATGTAAATGAGTGTTAGGATACTGAATTCCACTATCACATAGCAAATGAGCACATTCCGAGTAGTGTAAGAGTTACATAAGGGGGAGGAACAGAGTAGGAGATAGGTGACATCACAGGGGGGAATGGCAGAAGGAAATGCAGTTCATTGGAGGACAGTGTTACGTGACAGATGTCAGACACATATCATGGAAAGAGGAGTGCCACAAGATAAGCATGGGAAAGTCAAGAAATGGAAGGTGTACACTGTAGCCAACACCAAAGTTTCTTGCTGGGCGTGCATGCTCACGTGTGCACGCCAGGAGGCACGAGTAGGGCAGTGTGCGTGCATGTAAGGCAGACTGAGCATGTGGGAGCCTGTTGGCAGACTTGTAAGACTGTTTGCGCTGGTGTGCGCGTGTCTTAACCCAAATAAGTAGATTCCGAACTGTGTAAGCATGTGTGCGCGCATGTAAGCCACTGTGAGCGTGTATCCACTGGTATGCGCGTTGCTCCCCCCTGAGGAAACAGAAAGGAAAAAGGAAGCAGCAGAAATAGTAGGAAGCTAGCAGGGAATACTGCTGGAGCTAACAGGTGAAAACAATTAGAAGCAGGCAATTACACATGCAGAATACTAGACCAGCCCAGCACTTCAAACTCTGCAAACAGCAGTGCAGGATGTTTCTCTCAAGAGACACTGCAAGACAGGAGTAAGGTATTAGAAGTGAAAACTGAAAAAGCTTCACTCAGAACAGAAATGCTAGGGGCTGCCATAGCTGTCATAAGGAGACATAGGCGACTTGCTGAGGATGGTGACAATGCAAATGCTGCCAGACAACCCACAGTGAGGAGACGGAGAAGAGTGTACAGGCCCAGGGTCACCTACCAGGGGTTACATGAGCTGGAGATAGTGGAGCACTATAGAGTGGACAGAGACCTCCTGCAGCAAATTGTTGAGCTGTGCAGGCCACACCTCACGCACAGAACCAACAGAGGGGAACCCATCCCAGTGGAAACCAAGGTATGTGTTGGCCTAAGAATACTAGCAACAGGTACCTTCCAGAGACCAACTGGTGATATGATGGGGATATCACAGGCATCAGCCTCCAGGGTACTGCACCAGTTCCTGGATGCCATGTCAGCACATGTCGGTGATCATGTATATTTCCCCAATGCCCGTGAGGTATTGGCCAGCAATATGCGTCTCTTCCAGCAAATAGTGGAATACCCTGAGGTAGTGGGTGCAATAGACTGCATGCACATACGCATCAAAGCACCAGCCGGTGAGCGGGATAGGGCCTACATTAACTGCAAGGGCTTCCCCTCCATCAACTGCCAGGTCATGTGTGATGCCCAAGGCATAATAATGAATGTGTGTGCTGGCTGCCCTGGAAGCTACCATGATTCCCATATCTGGCATCTGACGCAGCTGTACCAGACATTTGCCAGTGGGGACATCCCGCATGGTCACTTAGTAGGGGATGCTGGATATGCACTGGAGCCGTGGCTGATGACACCCATCAGAAATGCACACACACCTGAACAGGAACGCCATAATGAGGCACATGCACAAACACGAAATGTAATCGAGCATGTGTTTGGGCTGCTCAAGTCACGGTTCCGGTGCCTGGATACATCTGGTGGAGCCTTGCAGTACTCACCAACTACATGTACCCAAATTGTCATGGTATGTGCTATGCTACATAATATGATTCTGTGAAAACAGCTGCAGCAGGATCACCATAGGGCTGGGCCAAACAGCCCCCCACCATTTCCAAGTCAATCACAGGCAGAGCGTGACTCAAGAGGAGGAACAACCTGAGCCTGCCCCAGTAGGCAGAAGGAGGCGTGCCCAGTATGCCTTGGCCTTGGCAAAGCGGCAACGCATAGCACATACACTGGCTCGGTAGGGACCCTGGAAATGATACCTCTCTCCGACTCACACATATAGTAAAAGGGACGCCTAAGTTGACACAACCTGCTTTCAAACATGTACAGGGAGTGTAGTATGTGCATTTAACATAGACAGCCTTGCAGTACCACCTGAGGCATGATTGCCATGTGTTCAGCAGTGTAACACCATGTAGTATATGCAAACTTGATGACCCTGACTAACATCCTACCCTCACCAAGCATGATGCCACAATATGAAGATGAGATGATCAATTGCAATAATTGGCTGAAGTATTGCTGTTAGTCAAAGGGGATCCAATGCGTGCCAGCCTGGGATGACATGCTGAGCACGACATGATGCTCCACCTGCTAGGGGTGGTGTGCACCTATCAGTCCTGGCCTTATGGATACTGGCAAAGGCTGTTGTTACCCCCAGCGTGCCTTGAATAGGTAAGGCTCAAAACACAAACCCACCTCCATAGGTATCACAAGGGATAAGAACCTAGATGTAATGCTACCCAATGCTAGAAGTCTAAACAGCAAGATGCATGCAGTCTAAACTCCCCCAGCATGGATAATGTTGATATCTGTTCTGTAACAGAGAACTGGGTCAAGGCTCACAACAGCACCCTAACACTACCAGGTTACACCTCATACTGTGCTGTACAGCCCCAAAACATGGAACAAGCTACAAAAGGAGGGTGACTAGCAATAATTGTCAAGGATAACCACACCCCCATGTTGGTACCACAACAAGAAGCAGCATGGACTAGCCATGGTCAAGTAACAGTGGCTAAAACTGCCTCCCAGTTTATAGCCTGCTACAGACTACCATCCCAACACTATGAACTGCACTTGGCCTATGTTGGAATACATGAATATATCAAGCTGTCCAAACCACATTATATTGGGTGATTGAAAATACCCAAACATAGACTGGGAGCATTGTTCTAGCTCCAACACCCTAGGACAAAGGTTCCTAGAATCCATAAACCAAAATGTTCAGGAACAACGTACCACTCCCATAAGAGGGGTAAGCATACTGGATGTGATAATCAGCAACATGGGTACTGGATGGCAAGATGAGAAGTGTATCCCTCACTGGTAAGATCAGACCATAGAGTAATCACACCGGATATACACATCCTGACCACAGTCCCTGGCCAGAAAACCACAGTGAAAAACATGTGTAAAGCAAATGTTGCACTCCTCCAAACTGATGTGGAATCCATTAAAGGCCCTGTGCATGTGCAAAATATGGGCCACACCTCAGAACCCGTTATACAGGCATTCCATGAACACTGCCAGGAATGCATGGTTTTTGCAATCCCAAATAAAACCAAGACACAATGCCATACACGCAGGCATCCTGCATGGTGGACCCCAGCCATTACCAAACCATGCAAAAGAATGAGGAAACTACTACGTGATAGAGCAAACCTAAAGAGGGAAGTAATCTCTGATCAGTATTATGGCAATAAAATATGTCCACTCATACAATCCACTAAGGCCAGCTACAACAAGTTGAATCTGTGAATCTTGAGGCAATGTTACACCTGCCCCATGTACACAGACAACCCTCTCCTTCCCCCAAGAAATACAAATATATGTGAGAGATGCAACCATTTATCCAAACCGGAGGCTGAGCTCTCTCAACACAGTACTGTCAAAACTAGTCAGGAGGAGAAGGTAACTACACACACCACAAACCCAGTCTCACATAGACCTATCACAACTGCAAACCAAAGACATAAACACAGAAAAACATTCCCGGAGGCTCTAATTACAAACACACCACATCAACAGAGGCCTCCAAAGCAGACACCCAAGCAACCATTACCTCCAAACATAGCACATGCAACACATAGTACACAAAGCTGGTGTGCCAAACAGTCACAGGCCAGAAGGAGAAACAACATGCCTGATACAGTTGTAATAGGTGACTCCATAGTCAGACACACTGCTGTCCTGCTCACCAGACTGAACAAGGGAAAGGGTACAGTAAGCTGCCTGTAGGCTGCTACAATACGCCACATAACACAAGTACGCAGGTCACCCCAAAGCAAGTACAAATATGATGCAGTCATTGTCCATGCTGGTGTGAATGACCTGAGATGTACCTCCCGGGACTACATGAAAAGAGACATAGATGAGCTCTCCGATTATGTAGTCCAGGCCGGTATGACACTGACCTTGTGCAGCATCCTACCCTCACCAAGAATGATGCCACAGTACAAATACAGAATGATCAGCTTTAACAAGTGGCACAATTACTGGTGTCATTCCAAGGGGATCCAATGTCTGTCTGCTTGGGATGTCATGCCTGACAAGCCACGCTGCTTTGCCAGGGATGGCTTGCACCTGTTACCCCTGGGCATCTGGATATTGGCTAAGGCTCTTGCCACCTCCATAGAGCCTTTTGTAGGCAAGGCTGAAAAGACAAACCCACCTCCCTAG
The DNA here is from genome assembly GCF_019279795.1 of Protopterus annectens. Classification (NCBI taxonomy): domain Eukaryota; kingdom Metazoa; phylum Chordata; order Ceratodontiformes; family Protopteridae; genus Protopterus; species Protopterus annectens. The sequence continues at coordinate 1,560,440,932 of NC_056731.1, read as the reverse complement.
AAAACATAACTGGAAAGAAACATAAGGGTAATGCTGCCCAATGCCAGATGTCTAAACCTCAACATGCATGCTCCCGAGACCCTCCCCAGTATGGGGAACATCGATGTCCGTGCAGTGACAGAAACCTGCAGCAAGGCTCCTGAGAGCACACCAGCACCACCAGGTTATACCTCATATCATGCGTTATGGCCCCAAAACCTGGACCAAACCATAAAAGGAGGGTGAGTATCCATATTCAGCAAATATACCCACACGTCCAGGTAACTGACAATGCACGAAGCATTGGAGACCACCCATGTGCAACTAACCATAGGCAAAACTGCTGTACAGTCTGTAGCATGCTACAGACCACACTCTCACACACAGGAATCCCACTCAGCCTTCCTGAAGACACTGGACAGTATGAATGTCTCACCAAATACCAAACAAGGTACTCACAAATTACCACATAGGTGGTAATCCATTACGTATGGAAGGAGTAATCAGGGACCTAGGGACACAAGTGGACAGTAACCTGTCATGTGACACTCACATTGCCAACGTGGCTAGGAAGACCTTCTATATTGGCCACCTTATCATGAAAGGATTCACATCTACGTCAACAGAGGTCATTGTGCCCCTATACTGTTCTCTTATCAGGCCCATAATTTAATACAATGCCTCATTTGGGATGTACCTTACCTGACACCTGTAGCAGTTAGAAAGACCTCAAAGGTACCTCACCAAGAGGATAAAGGGTCTCAAATATATGTCATATGCTGCCTGGCTGTAGACACCCTAGCTGTATGCAGTCACATACTGCCTACGCAGAGGCATTGTATGCCTGTTGTACAAGGTCATGTCCAACACAGGATTAATGGACATGCTCCACCCCAGAAAACCCAAATCCATCAGAGCTGTGAGAGCGAGAGATGTCAACCTCAACACATAATGAAATAGGATGTGCTGGAGGGACAGATACATAACCCAGAGGCTCCCTACACCCTGGAACAGAATCCCACTTCATGTTAGGCAGAGCCCCTCACTGACTCTCTTCAACAGGAATCTTGCCAAGTGGATGGGTGATCGTAGATGTACACTGGGGGTCTTCACTGTGTCATGTCCAGACAGAGGCACAGTAAAGTAAATCCTAAATGGCCATAATATTCACATAGCAAGGGGTGGCGAAAGCCACACACACTCTGGCTAGGCTTATAAATGCCCTAGGGCGGATAGCCTAGTATGAACCTATGAACCTATGAAGATACAAATTGTACAGGACACTAAGGATAATCACAAGGCTTTCTTAACTGATGGTAGGAACCTTGTTGGGAATTCACAGATTTGCTCTGAATCACTCAAATATTACAAACAATATACCAAACACACACACATTGCCAACATCCAACCTGACAGGTGCAGTGCACCCCCCCCCCAAAATGCCAAATATCTATCCCAGCAGAGTGCTGGCCCCCTGACATTGCAGATGCTGAGGTAACAGCCAGCATCTACAAAGCAAAACACACAGCATCAATGGTATGAGATGGTGTCCTGGCCTGAGTCCAACATGGACTCCAAGAAGAATGGAACGCCAAATAACACTACTGCTCAATGTCAGCCTTACCACAGGTTATTTACCCAAAGTGCAGTGTACAACAACAGTGGTCCTTCTCCACAAAGGTGTTGCCTGAATGAATACTGCAAACTACCACCCCAGAATCCTGACAAGCTTGGTCTGCAAAGCTATGGAAAGGATCAGCATGTACCTCAGACATAAAGATATTGGGGACCTACTGACACTGGACCCTACCCAGTGTGGCTTTCTTAAGTGCAGATCCTGCCCCTTAAACATGTCTGACTCATTTGAAACAGTCATTAAGGCCATTGATGAGGGGAATGTGGTCCACACAGCCTAGCTGGGCCTTGCAAAAGGCTTCCATACAATACCCCACGTGTTCATTATAGATAAGCTTACCAGCTTAAATATAAACCCCTATGTCAGTAGAGGGGTTGCAAACCAGACCAAGGACAGAACTGACATGGTCAGAAATGCTGCAGACATGTCAGACTACAAACCAGATACAACTGGCATCCCACAAGGCTCGGTCCTGGGACCTCCCTTGTTTGGTATATATGTCCCATAGGTACAGGCCAACATGGAAGGACTGTCTGAACAAGTTTTCAGAGGACTACAAACTGGCCACCATATCTGACCCTCCAACTGACACAAGCATCCCACAAAAGGGCCACATAGAAACAGACAAATGGTGCCATAGCCATGTCAGCAAGCTAATTGCAGAAAAGTGTATAGTCAACCCCTGTGGATATACAGTAAGTGCCCACCAATTACCACATAGGTGTTAACCCATTAACTTCTTAAGATGTAATAGGAGACCTGGGGACACAAGTAGATAGATATCTTGCATTGGACAAGCATGTGGCTGTAGTGGTTACAGAAACATACCATATACCCACCTAATCATGAAGGTAGTCAGATCTAGATCAGTGGAGGTCATTGTGGCTCTGCAGTCATCCTTCATAAGCCTCACAATTGAGTACAATGGCCCCTGTGGGATGTACCTCAGCAGACACCTCCATTAAGTACTTAAGATGTAATAGGAGACCTGGGGACACAAGTAGATAGATATCTTGCATTGGACAAGCATGTGGCTGTAGTGGTTACAGAAACATACCATATACCCACCTAATCATGAAGGTAGTCAGATCTAGATCAGGGGAGGTCATTGTGGCTCTGCAGTCATCCTTCATCAGCCTCACAATTGAGTATAATGGCCCCTGTGGGATGTACCTCAGCAGACACCTCCATCAACCGGAAAAACCCGAAAAGTACCTCACCAGGAGTATCAAAGAGCTTGAACAGATGCCATGTGTTGCCTGATTAAACAAACTGCAGCTCCACACAGTGCCATACTGCCCACCCAGAGGCAAGCTATGCCTGATGTATAAAGCCATGTCCAAGCTGGAATCAATGAACATGCTGCACCTTGTACAATCTGAATGGCAGTGAGCTATGCACATGAGAGACCTGAACCCCAGCACTGACATACATAGGACATGCTGTACTGATTGATCCATAACACAGAAGCCACCCCCACTCTTGAGCAAACTCCCAGTACAGGTTAGCCAGAGAGTCACTCATTGACTCTCCTCAATAGGAATCTTGATGAGTGGATGGGAGATGGTAGGTTTACCCTGGTTATCACTGTTATGTCACGGGTAGACGGAGGCACAGTATACTAACCATGACATATGTCATGGCAAACTCCAGTTACAATGTGTATCGAAGGACAAACACACTCTCTGACTAGCATTAGAAATGGCCTAGGGCACATCGCTAGTGTTTGCCAATGTCCACCTATGTTGTGGAATACACTACCAATGTTGGACAAGCCTGGTTTAAGTAGTCCATATCTGAACGTAATGCAACATGGTCATATGTGCACAACTGGCCCCTAACCAGTCTGTTGTGCTCACTATGAAAATTTAAAGCAGTGATAGGACTAAAGCCCAGGACACTGTCCACCACAGTGAAAGTACTGAACCAGTACACTATACGGTACTACCGTGTTTGGTCAGTATGAAAGGATGTTGACAACTGTATGCAAAGTATCCCATGCAAACCCTGCAGGCACAGTATAATCCCTGTTGTGTTCAGACACAAAGCAGTTGGCCAGTAAGTACACAACATGACACCCAACTCACAACCATAAACATGAGATATTGTTGAAGTTCACACTCATCCACAAATGTGGTGGACTGCAGATTTCAACATATGGAAAGCTCACACTGGGCATGCTCGCACACTTTGATAAATGAGATATATGTCAGACAACATGCCATGGAAAGCCTGAACTGGGCATGCTCACACACTTAGGCCATATCTCAGTTTAGCAGTTGGCCACACATATCTGGTATTTGTATGTGTTATTCCAGGAACCAACCACATTACAGCAATCTGCCCAGTGCACACAGTTAAATGACTACAGAGACATAAGTGATATAGTGGATCCCTCTCATATTCAAACATCTTCCACAGATACACAAGTTGTTCATAGAAACAGGGAATGCTATGGCAATAAAGACCTACAAACAGTCTATCAGCAACAAATATTGTGCATCTGACAATTAAACATATGGGTGTAGAGGTCAATACTAGTCTGTTTGCCCTAGGGAATGAAAGCTTAGCCAGAGTGTGCTTGGCATCTGCCTCCCCAGTATAGTAGGCTACTGTGCCACTGTAAAGTAGGTCACATAAGGCACCGTTTGAGGCTAGTGTGCTGTGCCTCCATCAAGCAGGGACACAGTGGAGATCCCAGGTGTTGAATTTGCTATGCCACATCCATGTGGCTGGTGTTTGCTGGAAGAGGGTTGATGAGGACCTCTAACAGTAAGTGGGCGTCAATAACAGGCTGAGGGGAGCCTTATCTGCAGTGTCTGGACAATTTCACTGTCAACACTTTGTCATGATCATTATGAGGGATTGAAGTCTCGTGCCACTACTGTTCAGAGATGTCCACCCTCTGTGGGCTACTGCTCTGCAATGTATTAGCTCACTCCATCTGTTGGACAGCTCATATATGGCTGGTGTACACCTGACAGGTGTCCTGTTGTGGAGGAGTCATGGGTATATTTGGGATAGCATGATCAATGCAAACCTTCCACATGCTCATAGAATGCAATTGTCAAGGATTATGCAGAGTGGCCTGTATACTCCCCCAGCATGGGTCCTTTGAAGTCTTCCACCCCAGTCTTCACAAGTGCAAAGTCTGCTTTTGATAAATACACTTTGTTTGCAGTGACAACCTTGCCTGGGGGTGGGAATGGGATATGGATGTCTAGGGAAAGGTGGGTATGGTCAGATATCAACAATGGTGGTCTACCTCTGGTGTGGAACAGTGAGTACCCATGTTGCAGATGGTCAGGTGCAATATGTATTCCCCCTTGTGGCTGTGGTGAGTGGTCCTGCCATAGCACATGGACACACAAATTGTAGTGGCTGTAGGGTAATGTTGTAGAGGCCTGAGTAGTTCCCACACACAATATACCTGTACCTGACGTTAACAGCTGGAATGGTGTATGTGAACACCTTCATATCTTGGCACTGTTCCCAGGGAAGCAAAGTGTGTGTCCTGGATGTGGGAGGGGTGGTCTGAACTGGTTGTGTTGTGTGTTACAGGTCCTGTGGTCAGGAAGCATGGTATAAAACATAGCCTGCCAGTGCTGATGTGCATATCTGACCCTGCAGTAGGTGGCTGCAAATGCATACATATGCTATCCCCCACCTGACAGGTAGTAATAGATGTACATACCTCAGTAGAAATAATGATGTCAGCACCCTATAAATACTGCAGGTGCAAACCACATGCCCACTAATTCGGATAGTGCGCTCCGCTAATGCGTCTCCCTCAAGTGTCATAATATAGTTAGGTAGGGGTTTGAATCCTGCAAATGCTCAGTGTGTGTGGATGAGCGGGGTTGGTGTTTGTGCAATTCTGTGTGAGAGAAATGTCCCTTTTGGCAACTAGGAGAACACACTACAGGATGCACATTCCCCTTTCTAAACACTGATGATGTCAGCAACCTATAAGTACAGCCGGAGAAAGTAAACCTCCCAGTAATGCGAATAGCGTGCTCTGTTAATGCGTCTGTCTAGTGTGTCATAACATAGTTAGGTAGGGGTTTGAATCCTGCAAATGCTCAGTGTGTGTGTTTGGATGAGGGGGGTTAGTATGTGTGCAATTCTGTGTGAGAGAAATGTCCCTTTTGTCAACTAGGAGAACACACTACAGGATGCACATTCCCCTTTCTAAACACTGATAATGTCAGCACCCTATAAGTACAGCCGGAGAAAGGAAACCTCCCAGTAATGCGAATAGTGCGCTCTGCTAATGCGTCCATCTCGAATGTCATAACATCGTTAGGTAGGGGTTTGAATCCTGTAAATGCTCAGTGTGTGTGTTTGGGTGAGGGGGATTAGTGTGTGTGCAATTTTTTGTGAGGTAAATGTCCCTTTTGGCAACTGGGAGAACACACTACAGGATGCACATTCCCCTTTCTAAACACTGATGATGTCAGCACCCTACAAGTACAGCAGAAGAGGGCAAATCTCTCAGTAATGCAAATAGCATGCTCTGCTACTGCGTCTCTCACTACTGTCATAGCACAGTTAGTTATGGCTTTGAATTCCACAAATGCCACATGTGTTTTTGTCACACAGAATGCCCATGTGTGTGGGTTGTTGTTCACAATAATGCATGACATTGATTAAACCAGTAATGGCAATGCACACATATGATGTATGTGTGTGCCAACTACACATATATACCTGTGACCTTCAATAGTTCCCATGTCTGACGCCTGCCACATGTGAATACATGGTATTTGCACTGGATAACATTTTGACTGTGGTTTTCTGTGCGGGTGCTGCATGTGGTATGTGTATATATAGTGTGAGTTGTATATGGTATCATCCTAGCATTGAGGGATACACATCTGGTCTGGGGCATATACTACATGTTGTTGATGAACAGGTGCTGCATGTTTTCACCTGTTGTGGGGGGGGGGGGTGGAAGTAGGGTGTGTGCAATTACATGTGTGAGAGAACTGACCCTTTTGGCAACCAGTACAACACACCAGCTGCTGCATATTCCAATCTCTAAACAGAGATGATGTCAGCACCCTACAAGTACAGCAGAAGAGGGCAAATCACCCAGTAATGCAAATAGCATGCTCTGCTACTGCATATCTCACTACTGTCATAGCACAGTTAGTTATGGCTTTGAATTCCACAAATGCCACATGTGTTTTTGTCACACAGAATGCCCATGTGTGTGGGTTGTTGTTCACAATAATGCATGACATCGATTAAACCAGTAATGGCAATGCACACACATGATGTATGTGTGTGCCAACTACACATATATACCTGTGACCTTCAATAGTTCCCATGTCTGACGCCTGCCACATGTGAATACATGGTATTTGCACTGGATAACATTATGACTGTGGTTTTCTGTGCGGGTGCTGCATGTGGTATGTGTATATACAGTGTGAGTTGAATATGGTATCATCCTAGCATCGAGGGATACACATCTGGTCTGGGGCATATAGTCTACATGTTGTTGATGAACAGGTGCTGCATGTTTTCATCTGTTGTGGTAGTGGTAACAAGTTGTTCCATAGCAATGCAGTGACTACATGCTAGGAACCTTTCAGCTAGGGTGTTGTAGCTACAGTAATTCATCAGCATTCAGTAATACTTCAGCATTCTTGGTGAGGGTATGATGCCAACCAAGGTCAGGGTCATATCAGCCTGTGCCACATGCTCAGAGAGCCCTTCTATGTTCCCTATCATGTAGTCCAGGGAGGTACATCACAGGTCAGCCATAGTGGCATGGACAATGACTGAGTCATATGTGTCCATGCCTCTGACTGACCTGTATGCTTGTGTTATGTGGTGGACCATAGTGCCCCACGGGTATATCACTGTGACCTTCACCTTGTCCAGCCTGGTGAGCGGGACCTTACTGTACCAGACAATAAAGGTACCCAACACAACTGTAGCAGGTGTGTTGTCTAGCCGTACAGGCTGTGACTGTTTGGCACACAGGATTTGTGTGCTATGTGTTGCACGTGCTTTGTTCCGGCTTAATGTATGCCTGTGTGCCAGCTGCAGAGGTGTCTGCTGCTCAGGCAGGATGCTATTCTGAGGCTCCAAGAATGCCCCAGTGTGGTCATGTGTTTGGATTGCTGTCAGTGTAGGTCTACATCAGACTGGTATTGTAGTCACTGTAGTATTTCATGCCACCTGACAGGTTATGCCAGTACTGGGTTCAGAGTGCTTAGTCCCCAGTTTGGCTATGTGGTTGCATCTCACACATGTGTTGTACATTCATGGGTAGGGGAGAGGGTTGACTGTGTACATGTGGCAGCTGTGACATTGCCACATGACTCACATATTCCACAACTGTACCATAGAGGTGACTGACAAGTGACCTTTGCACATGCTACCATAGTATTGTGATTGCCATGGTGATTAACAGCACATAGGGCCAATGGGGAACAAGGTACAGAAGGTGAGTATGTGAGGGTGTAGTGCATGTGATTAGTTAGCGCTGGCATATATGACTGCTCACGTGGTCAAATGCCAGGTAAGTCATATGCAATGTGTCACAGGCAATGTACATGCGAACAGGACAAACAGTGACATTCTGTCAAGTGAGACATGGACATACGTATAGTAAGCTTTGCAGATGACACTAGGAATCCACAGAGGCTCCGTAAATCTGCATTGCAGGTGGAATCAGTGTTCCAGGGTAACTGCAAGCAAACATGCATGCAAACAAAGCTACAGTAAGCAGGGCTGCATGTCTTCCATTGTACAACAAACAAGCTGTACCACTTCCAGTAGGTAACAGTGCAAATATGCAGGCACTATACACATGTACATGGAAATACACAGGTCAGATGGCCAGGGTCCAGTCTCGGCGCACACAAGTGTACAGACCATGTACCGTCAGGATGTACAATAACCGGACGGAAACCCAGGTGCTCATACCTGCACTAATACACATGTCAAATAACAGACCTTGAGCCTTCACTCAGTGGTTCCATACTTAGTAGGATGTATGCTACCTGCCCTGCCACCACAGTATCCCTGACATTTATGGGGACTCTCCCTCCTGTGAAAGTTAGTTTTGTGTGTTGGGGCTGTCTATCATGATATGAGGTGTGAGCTTGCAGTGCTAGGGTGCTCCTGTGTGTCCTGTACCAGTCGTGTAGTACTGCACACATATCAACATCCTCAAACATCCGCATTGCAGAGTCCAGTGTGGGAAACATGCCACTTTCAGTTTACATGTCCATCATTGCGTATCAATACTTTCATTACCTTATCCCCTGTGCTACCTATGTATGTGGCCTTCTGTTGACATCCTTACCACCAGTATGCAAACATGTGCAGATGATAAACTATGGTACTTACCATGGGTGTAGAAAACAGTACAAGGCAATCATACCCTTACTGCATCAGGCATGCTGGGATATACCCACAATTATATCAGCACACTGTACTGTTAACAACATGATACTATTACTACACGTCTATGTAGTCACCCTGTGCATCAGCAACATGTTAACCTGTACCTGCACTGATGTTACAGATTGCAGGAGGTGGCACAGTTTCATCTTATGCACAGGGTGTGAACTTGGTATGCCTGAGTCTGCCACTCATACCACCAATTGGCATGTATGTGTATGTGTGTTGGTGAGGGACAGCAGTACAAGGTGGGGCAATGTTGATGCAGTGTGTGCGTGTATGCAGTAGCCCTAGGTGTTGTCAATTCGCATGTGTGTATGGATGCACACAGTTCCACCTCATGGCTGCCATATACCGGTGTTTGTGGACAGCCACAGACTGTACCTGCCAGGTCATACAGATCAGTGTCTCTGGCCACGGACATGGTACCTGTGCCTTGCAGGGGTATCCGGTACCAATCCAGACTGGGTACTGTCATCAGAAGCAGGTGTTCATTGACTGGACACAGATCCCTGTTGGGCCTGTCCAGAGCCACGTGCACGTGGTCTCCTGGGGCGGTCTAATGACAGCACAGACCCAGCATTGCTGGGGCTGCTGCTGGCACTATGGGGGTGGCTGCAGCCCTGTTGTTGTCCGTGACGACTGCCAGCTGCTGCTGTTGCTGGCATACGCCCACGTCGATGCCTCAACCGTCCACCATTGCCCTGGCTCATGGACATGTAGTTGTGGTACTGATCTAATATGTCCCCACAACGTCTGTCTATGACATCGGTGAAATTACGGATGGCAGCCGCAATGTCACGCATACTGTCACTCATGGCTGTGCGACATGCTGTCAGCTCCCTCAGACCCTGTCTGGTGTACCATTCCATACGTGACTGTGCTTGCATGACAGCCCGAAACATAGCTGAGGTTGTAAGACCTCTGTGGGCACGTCTGACAGGGGCAGTACGCCCACGGATGCTCCCACGAGAACCCCTGGACATCTGTCTGTGTGGTACCATCTCAGGGCCATGCCCATGGCTGCTGTGTGGGGAAGCATGTGCCACAGATACCACATTACCCTGGTCAATGCCCACTGTATCCTGTCCATCACCTAGGGACATTGGTGACAAAGGATGTATTGGCAGGATGACTGTGCGCATTGATGGGGTTGACAGCTGTGTACTGTCAATTGGCTGACCAATGACGGACCCTGGCACACCTTCCTGTGCCATTACACAGATATCATCATTATCACTACCTGTGGCACCTGATTCAGGTTCCCTGCTGCATGACAAGAGAGCAGCACCAGAACCTGTGGGAGGGAAACAGGAAACACAGTTTACAATGTCTACACAATGTTACCAGTGATGCACACATGCACACATGCGCACATGCACACATGCACACATGCACACGCACACAGGTGCACACATGCACACGCACACAGGTGCACACATGCACACAGGTGCACACATGCACTCAGATGCACACATGCACACAGATGCACACTTGCACACTACTCAGTATGCGAGATATCAACACACAGACACAGACACACCTGCATGCATACACAGAGCACTACTGATTGAGCCTATTAATATTACTATCAAGACTATTAAAGGTATTGTTAATACACACTCACCAGCATGGATAGGCTGCATTGCTGTTACACCGGAGGGACCTGCAGAAGTGAGGAAATTAATGTCAGTGGGCACAACTGTGCCATTGTTACTGAGTATGATACAGGTCAGTAGTACAACAGTTGCCTTTCACAGGTCAGCTGCTGATATTGAGAATATCACACTTGCACATTAAATACTATGATGACAGCTACAAACCAAGGACACACCTCACACATGCATTAACTACCAGTGTACACAACAGTCAACTATACATATGGCATATTACCTGCACGCTCGTAGTCATGGTGCTGTGTGGCTCCAGCCTCCATCATAATGCAGGTCTGCTGCTGTTGTTGTTGGTGGGCTGGAGCCACAAGACTTAGGAGAAGTCCCTCCAGTCTGGTGAGTGGGGGATGTGTAGCCACCCCACCACCTGTGGCAACCTGTTGCCTGTGGATATCCAACGCACGCTGATGGACATTTCTGATTAAATCACTGCAGTGATGTCGTACCTGCTCATATGTCCTATTATGCATGCCTATGTCATTTACCCGACAGACCAGGTCTTGCCACAGTGCAGCCCTCTCCAGCTGATTCTGGCTGGTGCGGGAAAAGAGTATTGCAAAATCCCGCACCAGGCTCTGGTGTATTTCCTCATCCTCAGCTGCAGAGTATGCCGGATTGCGCTGGTGAACCATGGTCCTGAAAAAGACAATAAAATGATATCAGCAAAATATGTCAGCAGAATTTGGCACACATACTACACATGCTACTCGACTGTTGTGATACATCATATCTCTCATATATAGCATCTGTCTGTCTATTGGTGAATACACATGTAAATGGCCAGGTATCAGTGCTCAGCCAACAACTGTGCAATAGTACCTGGCACACTCCATACGACATACTACCAAACCCCAGCAGTCAGCACACTGATTCAGGTCCAAAGCACCTCCTCACTCTGGGGGTTTGTATCGAGGTACTGTATGGGGAACATCATCAACTACTGTGATCTGACCACAAACTAATAGCCCTGGATATACATATCCCACCTCCACCACCAGCACAAATGACTACAGTGAATAACATTCCAAACACAAACTTTACACTTCTTAAGACTGAGATGGTATCCTTTAAGCCCACTGGGCCAGTGGAAGCCGCAACCCACAATGCTGACTCCTTCACAAATGATTTCTACGGACATTTCTGAGAATGCATGGATCATGCAATCCCATATAAGACCAAGACACTCTCCACAAAGGGAAAGCATCCTGTCTGGTGGACCCCAGCCCTAAACAGATTGTATAACAAAAGATGGAAGCTACTGCAAGACAGAGCATGATTCCATAAAGGGAAGGCATGTCTGATCAGCACTAGTAAAGTGCTATGTTCTCTCATACAAACATCCATGGGCAACTTTGAGAGGGAAATCACCAGGGACACTACAGATAACCACAAGGCCTTCTTCAGTTATGTTAGAAACCTGGTCAGAAACCCTCCAATATGCTCATAGTTAGTACACAACAACAAATAATTAACTGAACCCACAGATATTGGCAACATTGTGGCAGACAGGTTCAGTGCAATTTTCCCCCCTCCCTCTCCCCCAAACGAAGACATAGTTATCCCAGCTGAATGTAATCTCCCTGTCATCACAGATGTCCAGGTGAGAGCCGCCCTCAGAAAAGCAAAAAACACAGCATCAATGGGACCTGATGGTATCCTCGGTTGCATGCTACATGAACTACAAGAGATGCTAAACCCGCATATAGAAGTGCTATGTAACACTAGCCTGACTAAAGGATATGTACCTGTACACTGGCGTACAGCAGCAGTGGTTCCACTCCACAAAGGAGGCACCTCTACATACCAATACAATACAATACAATACAATACAATATGCTATTGCCCCTGGGACTACAGCAGCATACTGTTCTGCTACTCTGACCCTTGTGACACATGTAATGTGATGGTACCTGCTCCTGTCAAACAGTTACACAGGGTGACTCATATGGCATATTACCTATCTGACTAACATTCAGCAGGGGTATGTGTGACATGTACTCATGGGGAGTCTTGCTTCTTAACGCTGTGTGGGTTATTGCAGGGTATGTCTTATCTGTGGATAGGAACCTGTACCTCCGCCATGTGCTCCCTACTGCGGTGTCAAGGACGACACACAGCGGTCATTTAGGTTGTGGATGGTGTGAGGTGTTACTATGGTTGTTGGACAGCTGTCATGGGTGTGACATAAGTAAGTAAATCCAGGAGTGGTAACCTCTATGTGGGTAGTATGTGTGCACTCTGTGGTGTTGTCAGTCACTGTGCATTGGTAATGTGTTTGAGTGCATTGTCACAGTGTCGTACATGTCACTGTGTCCTTCTCCATATCTGTAGCTGTCATGTGAGGTACATACCATGGCAGACATTGTGTGGTGTGGAGGGGTACACTGACCTACATGTCCATAGCTGACACACCATGTCTGCTGACACATACCATGTACAGGTATTCCAGGAATAGTGTGCCACTGTGACTATCATTGGGGGGCCTATTGTACACGTTTATGACCCTGTTCACCCCTGACACATGCAGTGGTGGGCAGCCAATCACATATCTGGTGGTTACTGGTGTAGGTGATTTGAAATGAGGTATGGTACTCCAGTTTTGACACTGGTGTTCACTCCATGCCTTTGTCACCAGGCACCTGTTGCAAAACATCTGTACACATGTGCCTCACTCAGAATATCTCTCTCTCTATACATATATATATGTCTATATATATATATATATATATATATATATATATATATATATATATATGTCTGTATACATATACACATATATATATCGATGTATATATATTGCTATAGATATGGAGAGGGGGGGTGTGACAGAGAGGGGTTGAGAGTGACAGAGGGGGTGGAACAGGGGGAGTGTGAGATAGTCATATACAGTCATATCTGTAGATAGTCAGATCTGTCTGTCTATGTATATGTATCTACATATATCTATATCTGTATGTGTGTATTACATATATATGTTTGTACATATTCTATCTATCTACATCTGTCTAGGTATTCCTACATCCCTCTCTATCTATGTATACATATATGCATATTATATATATATATATATATATATATATATATATATATATATATATATATACATACATATATTGACATACATACGTATCCATATGATAGATAGGTATATCAATATGTTTGTTTACAAAACTGTATACACACACTAACATACTGCTAAACATACATAACTGTGAAACCTACATTGTACATTGCACTACAACCTACATTCAACCTACATTGATATGTGCACATAGATGCCCTCACAAACATATGTATGTACAGCCTTCACTGATAGTTGCTGTATGTCCCCTGCCCTATGCACATCTTCATATACATATAGATACAGACCAATGACACATATGGAGGGTTCACAGTATGTAGACTTTTAAAGTATTACTTTACATTACCTATGTTTGTCACAGCTGCTTGCGTTGCCTTTTGGATCGGTGTCCTGCTGCTGCTGCTCCAGTTGACAGATGACAGCTTTCTAGTAGGTTTTGTTAATAAGTGTTTTTGTTTGTGTTTTCTCTCTCTCTCTCTCTCTCTCTCTCTCTCTCTCTCTCTCCCTACCTCCAGAGGGTGCAATGAAAGTATTGCATGTGTGGACTGGGAGCACAGCATGCTTTTGTAGGTATCTGCATATGTCCATGTGATGGCCTCTGCACCAATTTTTAGCCAGCATTTGCTAATTGCATGCAGCCAGTTGTGTACTGATTGCAGTTCTCACTGTGATTTCAGGACAGTGCTATAAAAAGGTATGTGAGATAGGTGTAGCCCTTTCAGATTTTAAGGGCAGGGACCATGCTGGTATGCTGTGGACACTGTTCTGTGAGTGTAAAGGTTAGTATCTCTCTCATATTTCCGGCTGTGTTGTAGATTGACATTTCTCCATTCATTTCTCCAGTTTCCTGTACTAAGTGTGTATGTACACTGACACCTAAGACTACTACTACTGTTAATGTGGGTGTGTGTGCTTTCCTGTGGGACATGTGGTATAACTGGTATATAGCAGTGGCTCTTGCACTTTGTTGCTATGGCTTCATTATTTGCCCTTTACATTCACTATTTGTATGCCTGCTAGGTGTCTTGACTGTAGTGTGTTGCTGTGGCTTTCCTATCTTCCATGTACATTCACACCTTGGAATGCTTGCTATATCTGATAGGGTGTTACTGCATGCAGTGTGGTCTGGCCATGGTGTGGGCCTTGACATCTATTATGGTATTTGAGTATGCTGCTGAGCAGGCCTTAGAGACTCTCAGGTGCATCTTTTATCTGCCTCATGGAATGGTACATATCAGTGGGGTACACCCATTAAATTGTCTGGTATTCTGCAGTTGTGACTGTGGGTTAGCATGAGCATATGTATTACTACACTATTTTTGCCGTGCAAGTGGTGCATACTTTCAGTACTTCATAGTCACCATTGCATGTGTTGTAACACCTTTCTGCCTACTGTTTGCACATTTAACAGGGAGTATGTGGGGCATCCCTGTAACTCAGTCACTGTTGCTATGTCTAGGCTCTTAACTATTAAAATATGGCAGTGTCATACCTCTCAAGTGTACAGATATTTGCAGGATGTCCACATTTTTGCCTCATATTTTGGTCCATATCTCATAAAACAGCTTTTTCTGGCAAATGACTCAGGGCTCAAGTCAGACTATAGTGACAAACATTTCAGTTTCAGACTTCGTACCCTTCCAAAAATCCAAAATAATGCAAAACCTGTTACTCTCTCAACTGTCTTCGTTTGTCGGAGCAATATTTGAAATGTGTCCCTGTTTTTGGGCCTTTGCTCCACATTTTTTATTACTTAGTCTAGATGTCTTGCTGTAAGAGGTTGTGGGGTATGGGCAGTGATTATCCTGCTGTGAGTATGTGTGTGGCTTGCAAGGTGCTACAGTGACATTATTACCTACTAGCTACCAACTAGCATGGCTGTTTCTGTTCACACACTACTATTATAGAAATCCACTACATGTGACAGTAAATACACATGACATGCTTTGTGTACTATACATCCTATATTCCCTTTACATTCATTCCTACTATTGCATGATATATTTATTGTAGCACAATATTCTTATATAGCAGTCATGGCTTAGTGGTAAGTCATGCAGACTACTGTTTCCAAGGTCCTGGGTTCGGGACTGACAGTGGGATTTTATTTTGCGTTTGAGCAGACTACAGGCCTTGTCATTCAGAGTGACTAAGGCACTTTTAAGCAGTTGTAAGCGGGTTAGCGCTGGTTTGCGCAGAGCTCACGCATGCACACTGGCATTTAGCTCCGCGCACACACGTGCATTCCCGCTTACAACTGCTTAAAAGTGCTTACTCTTGCGCACACCCGCGCTAATTTCTTTGAAAGAAATGAAAATGGGGAGACAGGAAAGTGGTGAAAAAGGGGTCACAAAGATGGTAGGGCAGTAGGGAAACAAGCTCGGGTTTTGCAGGAGGGATGTAGGAAAGGCCCATAGCTGCCCATTTCTTCAGGAGCAACAGCTGTGCATATGTTTGTAATTTGGTGTGACATTTGAAACCTTATACCCCTGAGAGAGGTGTAAGGACAACAATAATACTTGTTGTACAGCCAATTGTAATTGACAGTTTCGATGTCCAGCAGACATGTGTGCAAAATGGGCAGCTATGTATGGGGCGTAATTTGTTTGTGGGTACAGAGTGCCCTTTTTTTTTTTTTTTTTTTCAGGTGAGAGTGGTATGTCAGGCACAGGAAGTCGGTATAGCTGGGGAGGTAGGTTGGGAAGGTTAACAGACAAGACAAACAAGACACATACAGGGGCGGTGTATGACACATGTGGGGGGTTACACAATTGACGGGGACAGATGTTTGGATATCTCGAGCCCATGAGCCCACAGATGGCAACAGTGGAACTGAGATCCCCACCCATGGGCAGTTGCCACTGTGCCTTCACTGCCCAGGATGGGGCTGTACTGGGGGCTGTGTAGGCCGGGCAGCAGGCATACCCGTGAGTTGTGCCACCCATGCCTCAAGCTGGTGTAGGGGCCCAAGAACAGCGTCCCGGATCTCCCTAAGCACCACAGTCCGGACACTACGGAGGGTGAGTGGATGTTCTCCTCCAGCCACACTTGCAGAGGGGGGACGAGCCCCATCCCCTGCAGTGCTTCCACCTGCAGGTGGCACAGGGCCACCGGACGAGGGTCCGGCCTGGGCACTACTGCCAGGTGCACTCGCCAGCTGAGGAGGGAGAGGTGGGTCCACTGGAACCCACTTTCCCTGTCGTCCTATGTTTTGCATTATGTTATGACAGTTTGGGTTAGTAACGTACAATACCATTCACAATTAGTTGTAACAGCATGCATTAGTATTCCCATTAACCAAACACCCATATATTCAAACCATTGAACAGCAAGCATAACACATGCATAATTTGAACAGCAAAACACAATCCAACAACATGCAGGGTTGATTGATGGCAACAGGCCATCAGGTTTGGATGTATGTACAGGGCAGATGCATCAACGTACATGCAAATATGTATGAACCAACAGGACAAATGTCCAGGGGTGTTAATTGTGATTGCACATACCAATTTCACATGGAATGGATTATATGTGGTTATAGGGTAGGGTGAAGAAAATTTAATTAACAACTTCAAATACCAATACATATGATGTACATTTCTACTAGCTGCAGATATATACACAATACAGTTCTGCCTACAGTTTCCTATGTGATAACTACTTCAGGTTGGTGATAGGAATGTTACTGCTACATCAATATACATTTTCATTTTTATTCATACACATTCATATCTGGCTCTGTTCAGCTACATCATCCTGCTACATTTGCTTTATATAGCTATAGACAACTGTGGATGTTTGGTATTTCAGACAACCATACTATCTGCATATTGCAGACTGAGAGCAACATATCCAGATTTTGGGACACACATTCCAGCTGCAGTACCGTTTTCAACACATGTTACTGTTTGGTTCTGCCTGTCACATTCATTTCATTCTGTACTGACTGCAGTATACTTTATTCAGGTGTTATTACTACTTTATTGGTGGATTCATACCTCTTTCTCACACTCTCTCACTTGTTTTATTTTTACAATTCAGGATGGTACTTAATTCTAGGCTTTATTGACATGTTTTACCTGTAGTTATAACAATCCTTTCCAACAGTCTCACTTCTGTCATGTTTCTGTATTTCAACAGGGGTATATTTCACACGTGTTTTACTCAGCTTCTGCAGCTGTACTTTTCAGCCTGCTGCAGGTTATGTACTATTATATTACAGGTGGGACATCTTTATTTCAGACTTGTTTCATTTTTATGTTTGGATTACAGGCTGCATCACACTTTTGTAATCAAGCAATACTTGCAAACCCTCTTACACTATTACTTGCACATTTTATTAATTAGTGACTACACTGCACTCTTTTGCTAACTGTCATACTTATATATTTATTTACAGTTACAGGGAGAGAATTACTGACCTGCCTGGTGACGCAACCGCGCCAGCCTATCGCCATAGGCTCGACGGTTCGCAGAACGGACACCTGCAGCTGTAATATAAATAAAGTAATATTGGAATACACATCTCCATAATACCAGCTAGGTTAATTTCTTACATAAATAATTACATGTAACTTACTCAGTAGTGGGGCGTTGGGCATTTGCCGGGTCTCCTGGATCCAACGGTTCAGTTGGTCCTGCTTCTGTCTCTTCAGGTCCGCATGGTGGTGATGGACCTGCTCACCAGTCCTTGGTATTCCTGTGGCACTGGTGAGATCATGAGCCAACCGGTCCCACGCCTCAGCCCTATATGCTCCCCACAGGACCTGGCCCTGCATGAGTTGGGCCTCATGATTATGGACGAGGAGCCAAACCATATATTTGGACTCCTCAATGCCCCACCTCTGTGCTCGGAAGCAACTACCCTCACCTACACCTGACATCCTGGCTGCAAGTCGGTTCTACAATCAGTTATGCTGTGTATTCCCGCCTGTGGGGCTTATATATGCCGTTTTTCCCGCACTTATCTGTGATTGACCATTTTGGAATTGTATCAGCTTCACAAAACCTGCTTTGTCATGCTCCTCTTTCTATTCATTCCTATATATATGCTGTTACTGCATTTTTAAGTGCAACTGTCATGGCTTAGTGGTTCAGTGCTTTGACTATGGTGCATGGTATCCTGGGTTCGAACCTGGCTATTGCTTTTTATATTTTATGACTGTCTACACAGGCTAGGAGGTGTGTCTGTGTAAAGGCAGTTTTGATACAGCTTGCTCAACGTTGCCCGTCGGTTAGCTTGTTGGCGCGGTGCGCAGCTCCGCGCAAACGGGTCACACTGGCTTACGCGTGGTTTGGCTGTCAGCACGCATATTACGCTCAACTCAGCTACAGGCACACAGTTTCAGCATGTTAAAATGCTGCTCAACCCCGGGCACTCATTTTACACCTGTTAAACCACTGCTCACCTACAGGCACTCATTCTACACCTGTTAAAACACTGCTCACCTATGGGCACTCATTTTACAACTGTTAAACCACTGCTTATCTACAGGCAGATATCCTCAACTTGTTAGACTGTAGCTCAGCTATGGGCACATCTCATATTTTTTTTTTATTTTTTTTATCTCACATTTCTTCAAAATACATGGCCCATTTCATTACATTTTACATAAAATATAATTTTATATATGTACATATATGTCAGGGACTTGTTTCGTGCTTATTTCACTAAAAATAAAAATTGATGTTGTGGGGGCTCGAACCATGACTGCCTCCTCTTCAGCTGACATTTCTACCACTACGCTATTGCTTCATGGCTTACCTTGCATATTTAGTTCTTATATGCTTTTCTACTGACTGCTAACTGTGGCTAAACGCCGGGCACGCCCACGCAAATGAGCGCACTCACGGGCAAACATCTTTACAACTTAAAAAAAATATATAAGATGCTCATTTATACATTTTATGTTCATAGTCTGTGGGGGCATGTGTTGTGTTGTGTTTATTCACATTTACACGGACTCTGTCGTGGGTGTTTACTTTCCGGACTTTTACTCTTCTGGGGGCGTGTCTGTTTGCAGGGCTCGCCCTATGGACACGCCCCCTACTGTCCTCCACGGACCGTGTTAACCTTAGGTGTGATTCAGCATGCCCTCATGCATATGCATGACATGCTGACGTCACACCGTTTAACTGCAGCCTCCGTGTAAGCCTTGTAACTCTTACACGGAGGCTTCGTGAATCCTGCCCTATGTTTTTTACATTGCTGTGTGTCAGTTATCCACTGTTATTACTATGTTTAAACAAATAAAGTAGGCAAAGCAGACATTAGTAAGTGATAGTTCTAGCAGCAGAACAATAAGTTCATGTTCTAAATGTGGCTGATTTTTATTCTGTCACAAACTAGGCTGTAAATGCAAATAAAGAGCGTAAAGATACCAGGTCACAATATTAGCTAAAATGCTAAATGCAGGTTAATATTGCTTCCTTGCTCTAAGGGATTGTATGTGGGATAAACCAAGTAGTTGGTAGCACCAGTGTATAGTGTGTTGCAGATCAATAAAAGAAAGCACTGGGTCAGGCAAACCAGCAGAAGATAAAGCAGGCAAATGAAGTAAACAAAACAGCCAGCATGAAGTGAGAGCACTACCAGGCTAAACAGAACTTCATATTCTGAACACAAAAGGGAACTACACAGTCCAAATATAAATAACCGCTAGTAAGGCACACGGATCACAATATCAGCTCTAGTGCTAAAAAGAAAACAGAATCCCTTCTCTAGTGTTATAAATATTAATGTGTGCTAAATTCAAGAATAGGAAGTGCAGAGATATAGGTTCATAGGTGAACATACCTCTTGACCGTCCAAATTTTTGCAGAATTTTCAGATTTTTGACTCATATTTTTGTTCTATTTGTTATACAAATTGTGGTTTTCTGGCAAATCACCAAGGACTGGAGTCACTAAATAATGATATACATGTGGGTTTCAGACTTCAACTTTCTAATTTTATAAGAGCAATACTTAAAATCTTTCCCCACTTTTGGGCCTTTGTCCTCCTCATCATTTTAGGCTCTCTCCAGATTTCCTGTGCTAAGAAGTTGAGAGGTATGTAGGTGAATACTAGACTAACAGCCCTGAGGGGCATTTTAAGCCTAGCATGTTATCCGATTAGGTGTTCAAAATACCCTTACCGTGATTTTTATTTCTATACTTCCCATTTGCAAATGAACGTTTCTGGGGTCATACCACTGAGTTTTGAAAGAGGACCCTGCTGCAGACTAGGGCATTTAGGTTCTGTCTCTTTCCATTAGTAGGGCAGGGGGAAGTCATGTGGCAAATTACCTTAGTCCTTTCCACTTATCTAAGATGTGTTCGAATAGGTAGAGGGATGAGCTATTTTACATGGATGTGTAGTCTGTTCTACAGTAATGGTATCCTCTGCAATATATATCTGTCCCTCCAAACCATTCTGTTTTTAGTTCTGATACCATTTGACTTTTGGAGCAGATCCATTAGTACTGGGTCAGAGCATGCCTTATAGTCCAAGCAATAATCACCTCTTAGTAGCCTACAGGACACTGAGTATAGCAATAGGGATTTGAGGTGGTCCATGTAGGTCATATGGTTTAGTCCATGTATTCTTTTCTGAGGAACATCTATAGGCACTCTATTTCTGCATATGTCTGGACAGGTACATACCAAAGGCAGCATTATACTCAATGATAAGCTTGTTAAGGGCTGAGTACAGTGGGACAATGACATACCTGGAACAAGATGCTGACCCTTTGCTTATAAGCTGAGCAATATAGCACGACTTCCTCACAGCAGTAGACACATATTGGTCAAATACTAGGTCACTGTCCACATATGTTCCCAAATCTCTAACTAATGGATTAGCTCTTATGAGTATATTGCCAATGTGGTAGTTTCCCACGGCAGTCAGTTCCCAAATGATGCAATAATGCACTTGTTGGCATTTAGTTTTAGTCCATGACTCTGATGCCAGTTATTTGTTTGGGACAAGCCTTCCTTGAGAACGGCTAAGTTTTTTGGGGACTGAATGACTGTTCCCAGCTTGCAGTCATCCGCAGTCTTGGTCAACCAAAGACTGTTGATGTTTGCTTGTACTTCTGAGAAGTAGATGCCAAGCAGGAGTGGTCCCAACACTCAGCCATGCAGCACAACCAAAGAAAAATCACAGAAAGCAGACAAAGCAAATATGCGGTTTCAAAATGTGATCAGTAGGGAAATGCAACTATGTATATTAAGGGTGTTTTTCAAAGCTCTTGTTGACTATCGTTTATCTTGGATGTGGTGAGGTAGTTCTTGGGAAACATGCCATATGAAATGAAGAATGACTTTTCATTAGTCATTAGTTTTTTTCATGTAAATGGAAAAAAAATAAAAATCGATGTCTGTATTAGAAACTGTTGAAAGAGAAGGGGGTTGCCATTCATATTAGAAATGGATGTGAGGAAAAACATTTATGCTGAAAGTACAAACAGAGATGTCAGTATTCTGTCATTGCTATACCAACTGAAGATAAGTGAGAAAGGATCTATGAAAGCAATGAGAGGGAGGTTAGCTTTGTATGAGTAATAGAAGGAAAGTCTAGCAGAGCAGAAAAGGACACTTGGCATGTATACATTCAGGGGAGTATAAGATGAGTCTGGGACAGGTGTAGATTATAATGGAGTGCCTGGAGTGGTTTTTGCTTCTCTCACCCCTGATCACAGTTACAGTCATACTTTTAAAATTCTGTAGAGATACAGTTAGCATATCAGTCTTTTGAAGGTGTCTGTACTGGAAAAGTAATGTGGAGGTTCATAGAAGGGAATCAGATTCTATTTGAAATAGAGCTGTCATGATGATCAGGTGAGGACAGAATACAGAGAATGTCTGTTGGCACCACTGAGTCATAGCAGATGACAAAATGTGCTGAGATTAAGATTACAGGTTCGAGGATTGTGATCAGTGACTGCAGGGTCTCCCCAAGTGTACATAGGGGATACCCAAAAGCACATTGGGATTTCTAGTTGAAGTTTCTTGTAATAATGGTACTCTATTACAATAAAGGATAATATGGGTTTTAAGGACCCAGATTATATGAGGAAGAAAGGTTGGACTCATACCTCTCAACTTCTTAGTTCAAGAAATCTGGACACAGCCTAAAATAATGAGGAGATAAAGGCACAAAAATAGGGACACATTTTAAATATTGCTCTTATAAACTTAAAAAGTTGTTAGAATAACAGGTTTTGCATGAAGGATATGAAGTCAGAAAACAAAATGTCTGCCTTTATTTAGCAATTCTAGTCCTCAATAATTTCCAAAAACCACAACTTTTATGAGGATCAGACCAAAAATATATGGCAGAAATCTGGACTTTCTGTGAAAATCTGGGCAGTTGTAAGATATGATTGGACTATGGTTAGTAAGTAAATTGGTTCCTGTGAGTAACCACAGGGGGTATTCAGGGGATGCCTTTTATAATTATAGTAGTCTGTAAAACAAAAGGTGGAATGTACATTTTAAGGGTCTAGGTCATGTAAATGTGTCCTAGGAACATGAGTTAGGGGCACTGGTAGTGTTACAAGCATTGCTTGGGGTCCTCTTAGTGTTAAATGTAATATCATGACTGAGAGGTGAAACTTGACAAATAAGATGCCTTATGACCCAGGGTTAGTTATCAAAAGGCTTAATTTAAGGGAGAAGGAGAAGGAATCCTCTGTTTGCGTCTGCAACAGACACAAATTTACAGAATTTATGGATCTCAGTCCTGTAATGATATGAGTACTGGCTGTGGGGGGGTTACAAAGTGGGCCAGAAGGGTTGCTTGACATTTCATAGTTCATAGGTTGGTACTAGGCTATTGGCCCTAGGGCCTATACAAGCCACTCATAACAATTCCCTGGCTATTTCTTCCCACACTATTTACTTCCCTGGACCCCTGTCTAGCAGGGCAACTGATGTGATCCCCGGGGTGAATTTCCTTTCTCCTATCCAATCATCAAGGTTCCTTTTCAAGAGGGCCAAAGAGGCACTCGGCACGACATGTATGGGCAGTCTATTCCAGAGTCTGGGGAGTCTCTGGGTCAGGAACCTATCCCTCCAGCATGTTTTGTTTATTGTGATAACAAGATTTAGATCCCTGGAGAATGTGGCTCTGAGGGATTGGGATTTCTTTAAGTGTAGCTTGTCTAACAGCTCTGGGTTTGACATAGCCTTGTAGGTTAAGCAGAGATCACCTTGGAGTAGACGATATGCGACAGAGTATAGCTGGAGTTTGTTAAGGCGGTCAGCATAGGGCATCTGCTTTAGCCTGTGATTCTTTTAGTGAGGTATTTCTGTGGCCTTTCTAGCTGTTGCAGATGTCTTGAGAGGGGCATTGTATTCTATAATGGGTCTAATGAGGGATGAGTATAGTGGGACAATGACCTCCTTTTTTCTGGATGAAAAGCCCTTAGTGATGAGGTGTGCCACATAAAAGGATTTCCTCACTGTTGTGGTGATGTGGTTATTGAAGATGAGACCACTGTCCACCTGTGTCCCTAAGTCTCTTATCACACTTTCAGTGTTTAGTGTACTGCCACCTATGTGGTAATTCATGGGTACATGTTTTTTTCCCAAAGGGGATAACTATACATTTCTTGACACTGAGCTTGAGCGCATGGCTCTGGCACCAAGCATCTGTTTCTGTAAGGCCCTTTTGTAGAGTATCAGCATCATTTGGAGATTCAATAATGGCTCCCAGTTTTCAGTCATCTGTGAACTTTGTTAGCCAGAGTGCCTTAGTGTTGGCCTGTACTTCAGAGAAGTAGATGCCAAACAAGAGAGGTCCCAGGACTGAACCCTGGGGTACTTCACTTGTCACTTGTCTGGAGCTGGATTTGGAGTCAGCTAGTTTTACAGTGTGGGTTCTGTCAGTAAGCCATTTTGCAACCCATCAAGTGACGTAAGGATTAATGCCCAGCTTAGTAAGTTTATCTATGATTCCAGAGTGGGGGATGGTGTCAAAGGCCTTGGCAAGGTCCAGATAGGCTGTGTGGACTGCCTTACCCTCATCCACGGCTCTGGAGACTGATTCGAAGAAGTCAATCAGGTTCAGGAGACAAGATCGGCCCTTCACAAACCCAAACTGGGTGGGGTCCAGTGTTTTAAAGTTGCCAATGTCTTTGTTTATAAGTTACATGATAATACGTTCCATGGCCTTGCAAATCAGGCTCGTCAGACTGATGGGGCGGTAGTTCCTGGGATCCAAGTTGGAGCCCCCCTTGTGGAGTGGGATAACTGTAGCTGTGTGCCACTCAGAGGGCACGAAGCCTGAGGTGAGGGTATGATTAAACATGACACTTAGGTGAGGTGCCACTTCATTTTGTAGTTCATATAGTACACAGCCTGGGATGTCATCTGGTCCCATGGATGCTGTATTCTTAACTTTGGAGAGTGCGTTTTTTACCTGTGTGGCCGTTATTACAGGAATTTGGCAATCTTCCGGTATTGAGATGGGCCATTTGGGGGGTGAGAGGGGGGTGAGGTTGGCACTGAATCGATCAGCCAGGATATTGGCAATATCCCTGGAATCAGTATATTTAATGCCATTCTGTTGTAGCTCAGAGCAGATCTGAGCATTGCCATTTAGATTCTTGACATAGTTATAGAATTCCTTGTGGTTGTCTTTGGAATCTTTGGCAATTTTATTTTCGTAACTAGCTTTGGAGGATTTTATGAGGGATCTCAGGTTCTTACTGAGGCTGGTAAGGGAGTTTTTTGCATCTTGGGATTTTCCTCTTTTCTGCAACAGTTTCTTCCTTTTGTTGTAAAGTTTGTTTATGGCAGGGGACCACCAGATTGGCTTCCTTTTTTTGGAGGAGAGCATCTTGGTTCTATTTGGGATGGCATGATTCATGCACGAGTGGATGTGCTCGTACAGTGTCTTAGTGTAGGACTCAGCAGTCGAACTTTCAGTTCCCGTCTGCATGGGTGTCATGAAGTTGGTAACTTCTGACTTGAGTAGTATGAAGTTGGCTTGGGGACGTTTTTTATGGAGGATTCCTTACTGGGGGGTGGGATGTGGTTGTTAAGGGTGATTAGCTTATGGTCTGACCTGACCAATGAGGGGGTGACCATAGGTGTGGAGCATCGATTGCCATGTTGGTAATTACCAGGTCTAGGATATTGGTGCCCCTAGTGGGACTATGGATTAGTTGATCCAGGTCATTGGAATTTATGAATTCCAAGAACTGTTGGGCAAAGGTGTTGGTACACGAGTAGTTTTCCCAGTTAATGGCAGGGTAGTTGAAATCACCCAGTATTAGGGTGTTTGGTTGTATATTAATATTTCCAGTATGTTTAGAAAGGTGTAATGAGAATCTTGGGGCATGGTGGGGGATCTGTAGCAAGCTACAATTTGGATTGCAGTCTTACCTAGTGTTAGTTGCACCTGGAGAATTTCAGACACATTGTGTTGGGCAACTAACCTGGTGGTGTGAATATCCTTGGTGAATATGGACACTCCTCCACCTTTAGTGTTTTGATCCTGGTTTGGTGGCCGAAAAGTGTGGTAAGAGTTGTAGCCTGGTATTACAGGGGTGCTCTCTGGAGCCTTGAACCAGGTCTCAGTTACTGCACAGATATCGATGTTCTCCATTTTTAGGAGTGCCTCGAGAGTGCATTTTGAGGTTTAGACTTCTAGCATTGAGTAGCATTGCCTTCAGATTTTGCATGCTTGTACCTGTTATGGTGGTGGTTTTGTCCTTTGAACTTTGCCTAAAAAGGCACTATAGGGGTGGCAAGAGCCTTAGCTAGTAACCTGAATCCCAGGGGTGACAGGTGCAGACCATCTCTGGCAAAGCATCGTGGTCTGTCTATCATGTCGTCCCAGGCAGACAGATACTGGATTTACATTATCAGAGGATATCACTGCAGGCATATTTGTGTCTATGCACTGAGTAATAGGAATATGCATTGTTTGAAGAGGAAGGCCTGCTTTGATGTGGATGGTTTATATTTTTATTAGATAACATGATCTAGATACATTGATTTGGTTCAATTGCAGTTAGAATGTAGTTTAATTTACAGAGGGATGCAATTTTGTTCTCAAGTCTGACCAGAGCGATTTGAGTTACTTGGATTAATGATTTGTTGAGGAGTAGATACTGTCAGTTAACAGCTGTAAAGCAGTTCTGCCAATAATACGTTTAACTGAGATTATTTATACAGTTCTGTTCAGGTATTGATGTAAATTAATATCTAGTAGGCTTTGGAATTTAGGATGACTAGGTTTTCTTTACTTTATGTATTTTATTTATCTATTTATGTATTTTATACTACTTTTTTACCAGGTTTGTCTGAGTGGGTTTAGTCAAAAAACAATTTTCAGCAGAGACCCGGTGGGAAGAAAACTCCCAACATATTACAAGCATTTTTAAACAGAAATTCAGTTATTAAACACAAACATACATTAAATATTATACTTTAACAATTACACATTTGTTACTTGGATTACATTCTTATGAAAAAAGAGGCCAACTGTTACAGTATAAAAGATAAGTATACATTAGCAGATGCTGAACATACAGCATTTGAAGAGGTGTATTAGTCTGTTTGTCAGATAGTTAATAGATCATGTGATTAGTGCTTAGAAATTCAAAGAAATTGAGATGAAGGAAGGAACCAGACAAGGAAAAAATGTTAATATTGTATTTTGGGGTGGGATGTAAAGCAAGTTAAGATGCAGTTATATATGAATATCATAGGATTTGTATTAGAGATATAAAGGTGTGGAATGATCAGTGTCAGAAAACTATAAATATAAATATATATAATTTTTTTTTATT
Source organism: Protopterus annectens (assembly GCF_019279795.1). NCBI lineage: Eukaryota > Metazoa > Chordata > Ceratodontiformes > Protopteridae > Protopterus > Protopterus annectens. Next base: position 1,560,413,353 of record NC_056731.1, on the reverse strand, counting down.
TATTTTTTTTTTTTTGAGAGAGAGAGAGATGGTTGGGAGATGTCAGTAAAATATTCAGGCATTGTTGAAGACTAGTTCCCGGGGCATAGGATTCTGAAAGAAGATACATAGTTTGATGATATGGCAACCTGAAGATAAAAGGGGCATTTATCCTGGAGATGTACAGGAGCAGATCCATTGATCTGATAGGTGAAGTTATAGTTGTGTTTTAAATGAGCTTGCATTATGAATTAATTTCAGTGGTAGTGGGATGTGGTTCCATAGTTTAGGTTGCACTATTCGAATGTAAAGTGTCACCTGCAGTATTAGATGAGTTGGTTATAGTGATCAGTGAGTTTTCTCTAGAGTATAAAATTCTACTGGAGGAGTAGTGTTGCATTAAATTGTTAAGTGCTGGGCAGTTTTCTAGCTTATAAAGAAGTCTGGATATTGTAGTTAGCTTGAAAGAGCTAAGTGATGTGGTAATTTTAATGTGTTTAATTCCCTGAGGGCTAGGCAGTGGTGTGTCCTACTGTTATAGTTTACTGCAAAATTGGCTTTTTTATTATAACATTGCTCAAGTTTCGACAGTTGCGAAACATGAAGGTTATTGACGACTGTGACAGCATAAAAGAGAGATAACAGTAAGAAAGTAGAGGCTATACATCTTCTGGTTATGTCAGTGAGGGAGGTTTTTGCTCAGTTTAATTTCTCCAAGTCTTTTGGGTTTCTTATACTAATGGACCCCATTCCTAAGTCAAAGTATGATTAAAGTTTGTGAAAATAGTATTGCTCTAGTCTTTGATGTTAGCTAGAAGTACTCTTTGCAGCATGCACAATGAGCCCAGAACTGACTCCTTCTGCAATTGACATGGAGTTACATGTATCTGTAGCTTATCTAAATAAGACTAAATTCTTTTTTGAGACCCATTACTCCTACCACTATTGGAACTGTCTGGGTATCCTTCTTCCACATTGCCCTTGTTTCTGTTTGCAAATCCTGGTATTTTATGACCTTGTGTCTTTCTGTACATAAGACACTGTAATCCCTGGGTGTAGCGATTTACATGATCACTGTTACTTTTGTCTTTTCATGGACTGTTATATCTGGTTTTCTCACAACTATTTTTGAACTGTTTGTAATGGGTGACCTCATGTGATATAAACTTCATAATTCTCTATAATGCTTTGTGGCTCATTTTCCAATGCTTCTCAGCTACTTCAGTTTTGTGATGTTTGCAGAAACACCAATTCAACAGTCTTACCACATTATTATGCCTTTCAGTATACAGGCCTTCTGCCCTTAGTGTCCAGTTCTGTTTCACAGAACCTACATTTGTCTGTTTCTCCCAGATGTTTAATGGACTTTTTAAACCAATTTGTATGAGTCTACTGTCCTGGGCTTTTAATATTAACCTTTCACCTTTTGGTTTAAATTCACCATTCCTTGGTCAGATCTGGATCAACATGAGGTTGCCAATTAGTTTTCTGTACTTGCAACTATATTTATGCCTTTTTTCACATTTTCTGCCTTCTCTTCTGATAATTTTCCTTATATTCTTTCATTTGTTTTTTGGCACATTCAGTTGCTTCCTGATTTTTGTCTACTATGGGTCTGGTTTCCCTTCCCAGTTGACACTGATATGTTTCTGCTAAACTAAACAGGCAAGTCAACTTAGATTTGTACTCTCCTTATAGGTTCATAGCTTCATAGGTAGATACTAGGCTATTGGCCCTAGGGCCTATATAAGCCTAGCCAAAAAGGTACCCTGGCTTTCGCCACCCAAGAAAATTATTTTCCTGTACCCTTGTCGAGCAGAGCCACAGAAGTGATCCCTGGGGTGAATTTCATATTTCCCATCCAGTCATCAAGATTTTTCTTGAAGAGTGCTAATGAGGAGCTCTGCTTGACATAGATAGGTAGTCTGTTCCAGAGTATGGGAATTCTCTGGGACAGGAATCTATCCCTCCTGCATGTTCTGTTTATTGTGGTGACAAGGTTTAGGTCCCTAGAGCATGTAGCTTGGAGGGATTGTGATTTCTATACGTGGAGCATGTCCAACACCTCTGGGTTTGACATAGCTTTGTATGTTAGGCAGAGATCACCTCTGAGTAGGCGATATGCGATGGAGTAAAGCTGGAGATTTTTGAGACAGTCTGTTTAAAGCATCTGCTTGAGGCTGGTAATCCTCTTTGTGAGGTATTTCTGTGGCCTTTCCAGTTGTTCTAGATGTCTTGTGAGGTACATACCAAAAGGGGCATTGTACTCTATAATGGGTCTAATGAGTGATGAGTAGAGGGGAAAAATGACCTCTTTTTTCTTGGATGAGAAACCTTTTCTGATGAGGTGTGCTATGTAGAAGGATTTCCTGACTACTGTGGCAATGTGATTATCAAAGGAGAGACTACTGTCCACCTGTGTCCCAAAGTCTGTTATCACACTTTCAGTGTTAAGTACACTACCACCTATGTGGTAGTTCATGGGTACAAAGTTTTTACCAAAAGGGATGACAATGCATGTTTTGGCATTGAGCTTGAGGCCATGACTTTGACACCAGGCATCTGTCTCATTGAGGCCCTTTTATAGGATGTCCACATCAATAGGAGTTTTGATTATGGCTCCTAGTTTGCAGTCATCTGCGAACTTCGTTAGCCAAAGACCTACTGTGTTAGCCTGTACTTCAGAGAAGTAGATACCAAACAGGAGAGGACCCAGGACTGAACCCTGTGGTACTCCACTGGTCTGAAGTCAGATTTGGAGTCTGCTACTTTCACAGTGCGGGTTCTGTCAGTGAGCCAGTTGCCAACCCATCTTGTGACATAGGGATTTATACCTAGTTTAGTGAGTTTATCTATAATTCCAGAGTGGGGGATGGTGTCAAAAGCCTTGGCGAGTTCTAGATAGGCTGTGTGAACCACTTTACCCTCGTCTACGGCTTTGGTGACTGCTTCAAAGAAGTCTATCAGGTTTAGGAGACATGATCTTCCTTTTACAAACCTGAACTGGGTGGGATGCAGAGTTTGGAGATTACCAATGTCTTTATTTATATGTTCCATGATGATACATTCCATAGCCTTGCAGACCAGGCTCATCAGGCTAATGGGGCGGTAGTTCCTGTGGTCCATGGTGGCTCCCCCTTTGTGATGTGGGATAACCACCACTGTGCGCCATTCAGTGGGCACAAAGCCTGAGGTGAGGCTATGATTGAACATGGCACTTAGGTGGGATGCCAGTTCATTCTGTAGTTCATGTAGGATGCAGCCTGGGATGTTGTCAGGTCCCATGGATGCTGTGTTCATTGCTTTGGAGATTGTGTTTTTTATCTGTACAGCCATGATTACAGGAACTTTGATTTCTTTTGGTATAGAGATGGGCCCTTTAGGTGGTGAGAGGGGGGTAAAGTTAGCATTGAACCTATCTGCCAGGATGTTGGCAACATCAGTTGGTTATGTATATTTAGTGCCATTGTGCTGTAACTCAGAGCAGATCTGAGTGTTGCCATTAAGATTCTTGACATAGCTATAGAATGCTTTGTGGTTGCCTTTAGAATCAGTGGCAATTTTGTTTTCGTAACTAGCTTTGGAGGATTTTATGAGGGATCTCAGCTTCTTACTGAGGCTGACCAGGGAGTTCCTCCAATCATGGGATTTTACTCTTTTTTGCAGCAATTTCTTTCCTCTGTTGTATAGCTGGTTTATGGCAGGAGACCACCAGATTGGCTTCCTTTTTTTAGAGGATAGCATCTTGGCTCTGTTAGGGATAGCACGAACCATGCACTCATGTAAGTACTTATAAAGTGCATTTGTGTAGGATTCAGCAGTCGTACCTCTATTGTCCGTCTGCATGGGTGTAGTGAAGTTTACCACTTCTGTCTTAAGAAGTGTGAAGTTGGCTTTGGAGAAATGTTTTACAGTGGTTTCCCTAATGGGGGGGGGGGGTGGGGGCGGGATGTGAATGTCTAGGGTGATTAGTTTGTGGTCGGATCTGACCAACAAAGACTTGACCTCTGGTGGAGAAAGCTAGTCGCCCATGTTGGTAATGACCAGATCTAGGATATTGCTACCCCTGGTGGGGGTGTGTATAAGTTGATCCAAGGCATTGGAATTTATGAATTCCAGAAAACATTGAGCAAAAGTGTTGGTACATGAGTAGTTTTCCCAGTTAATGGTGGGGTAGTTGAAATCGCCCATTATTAGGGTGTTGGGTTGTACCCTAATATTTTCCATTGTATCAAGAAATGAGGAGTGGGAATCCTGGGGCATGGTGGGGGATCGGTAGCAAGTTACAATTTGGATTGCAGTCTTGCCCAGAATTAGTTGCACTTGGATAATCTCAGATGCATTATGTTGAGCAACTACCCTGGAGGTGTGGATATCCTTAATGAATATGGACACGCCTCTGCTTTTAGTGTTTCGGTCCAGGTTTGGTGGTAGTGCAGGGGTGCTCTCTGGAGTCTTGAACCAGGTCTCTGTCACTGCATAAATGTCAATGTTTTCCATTTTAAGGAGTGCCTCAAGTGAGTGCATTTTGAGGTTTAGACCTCTAGCATTGAGTAGCATTACCCTCAGATTTTGCTTGCGTGTACCTGTTATGGTGCTGAATTTGTCATTTGAACCTTGCCTAAAAAAGGCACTATAGGGGTGACAAGAGCTTTAGCCAGTATCCAGAATCCCAAGGGTGACAGGTGCAGGCCATCTCTGGCAAAGCATCATGGTCTGTCGATCATGTCATCCCAGGCAGACAGATACTGAATCCCCTTTGAATGACAACAGAAGCTTAGCCAATTGTTGAAGTCAATCATTTTGCCTTGTACTGTGGTATCATTCTGGGGGATGGCAGGATGCTACTCAGGGCTAGGGTCATATCTGCCTGGGCTACAAGATCGGAGAGCTCCTCCATGTCTCTTTCATGTAGTCCAGGGAGGTACATCTCAGGTCATTCACACCAACATGGACAATGACAGAGTCATATTTGTATTTGTTGTGGAGTGACATGAGTGCGTGAGTTTTGTGGTGGATCCTGGCACCTGACAGGCAGCTGACATCAACTTTCTCCTTGTTTAGCCTGGTGAGTAGAACATCACTGAGCCTGACTATAGAGTCACTTATGACTAGAGTGTTGGGTACGTTGTTATGCCTTTTAGGCTTTAGTTAAGTGGCACACTGAGTTTGTGGGCTATGTGTCATTTGGGTTGTGTTGGGTGGGTGGAGGTTGCTCACATTTCTGCTTTGTAGGTCTCTGTTACTTGGGCAGATTTTTATTGAGACCCTCTGTGAATGTAGGTGTGTGTTTTGTGTTTCTATGTGTGTGTTTTAGTGGTGTAGGTTTTGAGGGAGTATGTGATGAGTGTGGTGTGGTGTGGTGCAAGTGTTTACTTTCTCCTCTTGACTGTCTAGTCCAGTCTTGGGTGAAGAGAGCTTTGCTTCCAGTTTGGCTATATAAGTGACAGGTTGGAGTGTTGGTTGGTAGGAGGAGAGGGTTGTCTGTGTACATGAGGCAATTGCTGCGTTGCCCCTAGATGCCCAGCTTCATCAGGTAGACAGGAGAAAACACTGGGAGTTGACCCTTAGACATGCCTGGATAGCTGCTTATTTATTAAGTACTAAAAACTGTTTTCCTCTAGACAAGTCAGGAAAGTTGAGTGATGTAGTAATTTGTAGCTTATTTAATGCTTACAACAAGTTCTGAACAAGTGCTGAGCTCAAAGAAACAGATTTGAGTGCTAAAACTAAAAAAAAAAAAACTGGCTAGTTCTAAGGGAAAATTTGAAGACCAGACTTTACGACGCCAGGAATAGTTTAACCTAAACTAAGCGGCTATGCATAAAGTGTATTTTTTTTATATATAACAGTAGCAAATGAGCAAATTGATTTAAACAAATTAACCAATTAACCAATAAAAAGCTAAAAACTGAGCCCTGTTCTAGCAGTCTTTGATCAGACAAGCTCCAGCTGCACACTCCTGCCACCAGGGCGCAGGGGAACTCTCTCCAAAAAGATGGCCTGGATTACTGCTCAAGTTATACAAACAAAAGACAGATCCAGCAGGCCTGAATCCAGTCTATGCTACAGCAAACAAGGCACACCAATTTCAGAATGAAACAGTTCAAATAAGCAGGCACAATAAGCCTTTAACCAGGAATTCCCAGCTCAGAAAGGCAGAATCTAGCCTCTCCTCCCACAAGAGTGCAAACCACAAATCTTCTTAATATGAAATAACTGGCCTGAAGCCCAAGTGATTAAACCAGAACTAATACACTTTTAGAATAGCAGACACTGAGTCTTCAACTTAGAAGGATGTAAGCTACCTGTCCTGCCACAACAGTGCAGACCACAAACTTTCTTAATGTAAAACAACTGGTCTGAAACCCAAGTTCTTAAACCAAAAGACTTAGAATAACAGTTACAATTTAATCAGGCTACTACCAAGCAGTAATAAATGCAGCAGAATAAGCACAATTGAGTACTTTTAAGAAGAGGCAAAACCAAAATAAGGTAATAAAGTAGGAAGAAACACAAATACAGTAAAAGCCGATGAATAAAGTGCAATTATTTTTTTATAACAATAGAAAATGAGCAAACTGATTTAAACAAATTGCCCAATTAACCAGTAAAAAAGCTCAGAACTGAACCCTGTTCCCACAATCTTCAATCAGACAAGTTCAGGGCCTAAATGGGTATGCCTACTCAAATGTTCTCTCTGTATTAGGCAGAATGAGCTAATGAGACTAGACTAGGATTGAGCTAGGATAGAGCTGAACAGATGGGAATGGTAGGAGTGTCTGAAATCAAAATATGATCTCACTGTACTCAGTTGAGTGAGTAAATAAGATGGGCCCAGGAGGAGTGTTCGAACACAAATTTACAGGAGGGGCAGGCAATTCCAAAGCCACCAAGATTAATACCACAACAAGAACAGGGAGGGCGGATGGAGAAACTAACTGCAGACAGACAAGACAGAGAGCTCACAATATTCAGTGAAGCAAATAAATAAGATAAATGCAATACTATATTTAACACAATATTTAATGAAGCAATAAATAACAGAAAAATAAAATGCAGTACAAGTTTCAAAACATTCACTATGGAGCACTATAAAACTTTTTGGATTATCAATTAATTGCTTATTTTGTACTTTTCCTTTGCATTTATCTCTTAAGTTTTTCTGCCTGTGCTGATATCTTTAGTTTATTACTTGAATAGTATATGATAAAACCTGGTCTTTTCTAATACAACATGTTGCTTTTATCACATCTTTCTTTCTGAGTATCTGTTCCCTCTTCTATGCTCTTCTAACAGTGACACTTCTTGTGACAATTGCTTTATTTTTCCTCTGTTCAAAACTTTCATGATGTCATTTGATTTCTTCCCTTATTTTCTCTTATTCCCTGTATTTTTGTGGTAAGACTTTATATGGTATTACTTTATCTGCACAGTAATATATCCTTTTTCTGAGGTACATCACACGGTATTCTGTTAGTAGTCTTGATCACAGTGTTAATTTATTTCATCAGACTTGTAACATTTTGGGTCTTATTGACTTTCTGTAATTTATTTCTTTTATCGATCTTAATATGTCTATCCATCTCTATCAAATGAAGCAACTCTTCCCTTAGCTCGTTTTCTTCAAACCTGAGGGCCCATTCTTTATTTTCAATTTCTAGCAGGCATTCTACAGAAAATTCCAAAACATCTTCCTGTGACACATTCTCTTCAGCTCCATCCTGTGTCATCTGTTGCTCTTTTATATGGGAACTCACTGTCTTGTCCCTCAAAAACATTGACTGTGTCAGAGTTACCACTATTTCCAGGTCCTTCTCTTGCTGTTCAACTGAACTTTTGTACTGGCTTCCTACTTAAGGGTCCAGAGTATCTTCATGTGGCAACTGATCAGATGCTCCCTGTTCCACCTGTTTTTCCTTAATTTGTGGACTCAATGTTCTATCATGCTGTGATGTTACCAGTATTGGATTTCCTACACCAAATCCTTCACTTCTCAGGTAATCCATAACTTTAGTTTCTATTTCTTTAACTTCTCCATTACTAATCCTTTTTTCTTTTTTCCCCTTTGTTTTCTTATATTTTGCACTGTAAAATTTTCCATGTCCTGATGCCTTTGCCTATATTTCTCTTTAAATATATTTTGTGCTGCTTTTTGTGAGTAGTTTTGCTTTCTGCACTGCATAAATATTGGACCATACTAAATCTCTTTTTCTTTCCCATGTCCATATTTTTTCTTCAGATGTCTCCCACTCCTCCTTTCTCTGGGGACTCATTGTTCCATCATGCTGTGACATAACCTGTGTTAGACTTTCTACACTAAATCCTTCAATTCACAGGTATTCCATAACTTCAGCTTCTATTTATATAACTTCTGGTTTACTAATCTTCTGTTTTATGTTCCCCCTTTGTGATCTTATTTTTTGTATTGTAAAATGTTCCATTTCTGGGTGTCTTTGCCTGTATTTCTCTTCAAATATCTTTTCAGATTTTTTTTTGAACTGATTAGTTTGGCTTTGTCCTTTGCATAAGTAATATACCATATCAGATCTCTCTTTTTTTCTTTCTCATGGCTATATTTCTTGTTTATACCTTTCAAAAATTTCTAGATTTTGTTCTTTATATTTCATACTTCCTTAGTTACTTCTTTTTCCAAATGGCCCAAGGTTTTTTCAAAGTCAAAGTCAAAATAAACAATCAGATATACACAGCAGTGCAAGCTGAATTAAATTACATTGTTTCAGTCCCCATGCAAGACATAACAATGAACACATAGTTTGAATGACAGTAAGACTAATAAACATACAGTAATAATTAAAATATTAACAGCACAATGGATTCCCACAATTGGACAGGAAGACATTAGACAGTATTATACTAGTAGGTATTACAAGACTATGACTTCACATTGTGATTGCTTAGAATATTGCACTTCATCAGTTGTAGTATGATATATTCTGATGTTCATATTGCACATGTATGGAGTGGTGACTCACTCCTGATCATTGCCCATTCAGGAAGTAAGAGCATAAGAAATCAGGCTAACTATACCAGTTATTGAAGCAATTTGCCAGAGTAATTAATATAGCTGATACTTCATAGCAAGTGGCATATTGATCTAATTATTCACTGTCATGCCTGGCATTCAAGTTCAGCGTCTTTATGGATAGAGAGAAGAAGCTCCTGTTCAGTCTAGATGTTTTGCAGTGTAAGCCGTGATATCACCTGCCTGAGGAAAGGCGGAAGTACTTACTATGGGCAGGGTGAGTGGGATTGTTGATTATCTTCCTAACCCTTTCCACACACCGAGTCTTATGCAGAACATCCATGGATTTGAATGGGGAACCAATGACTTTTTCCTCTGTCCTCACTACCCTCAGGAAAGTCTTGTGGTCAGATGCTTTGCAGTTACCATACCAAACTCTGATATTATTTGAGAAGATGCTCTCGATGGTCCCCTTGTAGAAGGCTTTGAGGATGGACTGAGACAGGTTTACCTTCCTCAGTTTCCATAGGAAGTGCAGACGTTGTTGTGCCTTCTTCACTCTGTGGGTAATATGAGTCAACCAGGATAGGTAATCTGAGATGTGCACCTCCAGGAACTTGGTGTTTTTGACTCTTTCCACTGCCACTTCCTTAATTTCAAGAGGTTGATGTATTTCCTGAATCCTCCTGACATCCACTATTAATTATTTGGTCTTGCGTACATTTAAGGCCAGATTGTTGCTGTCACACCAGCCTATCAGATGCTCCACTTCATCCCTGTGGGCTGTTTTCTCAGCATTTCTGACAAGACGTATGACAGTGGTATCATCCGTGAACTTGATGATTTTGTTGGATTCATGTTTAGCCATGCAGTCGTGCGTCAACAAGGTGAACAGCAGAGGACTCAGGATGCAGCCCTGAGGGACACCTGTGCTCATTGTAATACTGATTGAACTGTTATTTCCCACACATACTTTGTGGACTCTGTTGATGAGAAAATCCAGTATCCAGTTATATACGGGGGAGTTGATGCCCAGCTGGATCAGCTTCAATATCAGATTCTGGAGGATGACAGTGCTATGGAACTAAAATCAATGAACAGCATTCTGACATAGCAATTCTTGTTCTCTAGATGTAACAAGGATTCATGAAGTGCTATAGGTAATGCATCAGCCAAACAGCAGTTAGATCTATAAGCAATCTGTAAAGTACCCAGTGTTGCAGGTAGGCTTCAAGAGATATGGTTCTTGAACAACCACTCAAAACACTTTATTACTGTTGATGTAAGAGCAACTGGACAGTAATCATTTAGGCTTGTCAATTGGGATTTTTTTGGGTAAGGGAATGATTGTCGTATTTTTGAAGCAACTGGGTACAATGGCTAGTTGCAGGGATGTGTTGAATATATCTGTTAGTACAGTGGACAGTATGGTGGCACAGTCTCTTAGTACTCTTCACATGATATTATCAGGACAAGCTGCTTTTCTTGGATTTACTTGCCTCAGGGTCTTCAGAACATCAGATGTATTTAGACATAGCACCTACTCACCTGGTTAGACAGGGAGCTTATTTGGCACAGTGTTACTGTCCATATAAAATCTGCTGAAGTAGGTGTTTAGTTTATTCAGAAATTCTGTGTTGTCATCACATGAGGAGAATGTAGGCCTGTAGTCAGTTATGGCTTGAATGCATTGCCAGAGATATCTGGAGTCCCTTTGGCCAGAGAAGGGTCCCTGCATTTTACATCTATAGGTCCTCTTAGCCTCCTTTATACCTCTACTAAGATTTTCTCTGGCCTTTCTTATGGTATCCTTGTCTTTTGATTTTAAATGCAGCATTTTGTGCTTTTAGGAGCTCATATACTTCAACAAATAGCCAGGGTTTCTGATTAGCATGCATGGTGATACATTTGATGACTGTTACGTCATCAACACATTTTAAAATATAGGACATTACAGATTCTGTATACTCCTCCAGGTCAGTATGATGGTTCTTTACAGGTGCATCTCTAAACACTGACAAGTTTGTACATTCAAAGCAGTCCTGCAGTGCCAAGACTGCTCCCTCACACCTTATCCTCACTTGTTTGGTTGTAGCTTTGCCACTTTTCAGCAGTGGTGTGTATGCAAGAAGCAGCATGATGGCCAGATGGTCTGAGTTGTCCAGATGTGGATAAGGTACTGCTTTGTAGGTCAGTTTTACATTTGTGTATATCTTATCCAGAGTGTTTTCCCCTCTTGTTGCAATGCTCACATGTTGATGGCAATGGGGTAATATGGATTTTACGTCAGCTTGATTGAAATCACCTGTAATTATATGGGCAAATTCAGGGTTCTTATTCTGGAGGTAATTTATTTACAGATACAGAATGATCAATTCCAAGTTTTTAAACAACATTTAATAGGGAAGCAAATTACATAAAGAATATTTTGACTAAATACTGGGAGTTTATTAGGAATGACAAAGTTATGAGGGACATTTTAGGAGAGGCTTCCATTTGTGTATAGAAGAAAGGACATTGTTTAAAAAACATATTCGAGACACAGAAAGGTGAGCAGTATAAAGGGTTTATGCACAGATGTGGTACGTGTAAATTTTGTAACAACATTATTGAAACAGACAAAGGTGTGGAGATTAATGGAACAAATATCTGGGTTAAAGGCAAATTTACATGTTCTACAGAGAGGGTCGTTTATTGTGCTATTTGTGTTTCCTGCCCATGTTTTTACATGGGCAAGACTGAAAGAAAATTTAAAACCAGAATTAGTGAACATCTTAGACACATACGAGATGGCTGAGAAGGTAATGCTTTAGTGAGAGATATTACAGGATTTCCACAACATGAATTTAAGTTCATTATATTGGATTGTGTGTTACCTAGAATTTCTGGGGGGGGGGGGGGGGGGGCATGGCCCTACCTATTAGAAAAATTGGAACTTGCATGGCAGTTGAGACTGAATTCCATGTACTGTCCAGGACTGAATGACAACCTGTCTATTAGTAGCCTTTTAAAATTAAAAGCCCTTATAAGACATTGAACTTGCAATAATAGGGTATGTGAAGGTAATAGTGTAGTGGTTCTTACACTTGCTTCATGTGTAGAAAGTTCTGGGTTCAATTCCTAGTGAAAGGTATTCATTTACCTTTCATTATTTTTACTATTTTACAGTTTTATTTGTTTATCTTTTATTAGCACATTTACTGGGGTAATAGAATGCTATATTTAATTATATTATATTAAATGGATTGGTTTTATTACATTGTTTAAATTTTTTTAAATATCCATGATGTATACTATATTTTTGAACTTAAATATTGCTGCTATCTGACTTTGTTTTAGGACATACTGCTGCTTTAAACTTTTTAAGTCTGTTTCAGGATATGATGTAATCCTTACAGGGTTTAAAACAAACTGGGCTGTTTTAAAATTTGTATCTGATGAAGTCTCTGTAATTTTGGAATATTGAGACGAAAGCGCTTAAATATTTTATTGTTTATTAAATAAAAAATGTGCTTGGTGGTTTTAAGAAGTGGTCTGCCTCCTCTACACTCATTTTTGTGGATTTATTTGTTGAATTGGTTTTGAATTCTTTTCTCAATTCCATGTTGGTATTAGCACTAGGGGGCATGTAAACTTTCTTAGGCTTCATAATGTTTTTCATGAGTCTTTGTATTAATGAACAGATATTTGCATTTCAAGCTTTTGACAGTATTTCTTGTGCAAGTATTTTTCTTTCCTCTGATTTATCTCTTAATCTTTATGCATATCTTCTATACAGAAATTCTGGGATTCTTGCATAATAGTTGTGATGATAGGATGTACTTCCAGCCATGCCAGTTTATGGCAACACAGCTAGCTGGAATTTTGTAAATAATTATATGTCATTTGTATATCAAACTGATTTGTGCAGATGCTTGTGCTGAAAATGCATTTCTGAGGTTTGCTTGTGTTAAAATGTATCAACAGTGCACACTGCTGGAATGAAAATAAATGTACATGTATTACTGTAATTTAATTAAATGCATTTGTTTTAATATAGGACACTGGGACAGCAAAGGTTAACCAGCTAGCTTATTTTAGGAAAAATAAGGGAAATGTAAATTAACTGTTAAACCATTAAAATGACATCCAGCAGTGCTGAATAGGACCGGGGATGGCGGGTCTGAAAGGATCCTTTGTTCATTAGCTCAGTAAAAAGAGGGGAAGCCCATGCACTGCCATAAACATTTTGATGTGTATTGTAGCCATCTATGGTAAATTCCTGTTTCAGCTTCAAAGGGCAATAGTGCGAGAACCTAGAGTCAGGTGAACAGATGACGTCATTCTGCAAACCCTCTTGATTTTATATTTTACAGAGAGTAATCTCTGAGGAAGGAGTATTCTGTTTTGGGGAACCTGACTAGAAAAACTACTCATGTATTTCATTGTGCCTTGCTCTATCAAGTTATTAGGGAATAGTAATTCTCCTAGATTCAGTCAGGAATATAGTGAAGCTTAGTTTAGCTACTGTTTTTATTTTTTTTGTCTGAGTCTGCCCATCCATGTTCTTTTCAATATTTCCTGTGATTTGAACTTTGTGGTTTACTGTGAATATATTTCAATATTTTCATGCTCTTTTACTATTTATTATTAAATATATTTAAAAGTTTTATTGTGGCTGGTCCTTGTAGAAAGTATTTAACCTTTGATAGTGCTTATATTTATTTGTTGACACTGTGTGGGCCACTCCAGAAGGCCTGGCTGTCTTGGTCAGCTGCTAACATTTGCATTAGTATTAATATTACACAGTATAATTGGACACCCTTTGTTAAGAGCTTTAGAGTATTTGATTGTGGCGTGTCTGGTGGCAGTGATAACTACCTTATACTATGCAAATGAAATAATGCCCAATGCTGAGAGTAAGAACACTTTAATTCCAAAAAGCAGATAAAAACAAATAAAAACAGGTAAGTGCTTTCACAATTGCTCGCTTCTTCAGAACTTAACAAACAGTAAGAGAAAACAGGCCTTTAAATACAAAAGCTTCCAATTAGCTAAAAACAGTTAAAATTGTTAGGTGTTAACACTTATCAGTGAACTAAGCCTCTCTTCTTTAGTAGAGGCTTTAAAGCAACAGCACTATTCAAACCAGGTGGCACATATGCTTTAAAATTGACAATCCATTTTAACTCAGCAAGTTCAGTCTCATTGTTCAAATCCCCTTCCCTTAAACTTTCATTTAATTTCTGTAGTACCAAGAACTTAAAGCTGTGACTCATGCCAGCTTCAGATACATGTTTCGCTAATGCATTTGTTAGTTTATTATTTTGTATATCACTATGATGCTGCAGAATCCTGTCCTTAAACATACGACTTGTCTTCCCTATATAATATGAATCACATACATTACACTTAGCCATATAGACCAAACTTTTTGTACAACAGTCTGTATAAAAGGACAGATGCATAGGTTCCATGTTTCTAGGCATACATGTTTGAGGATGCAGTCTCCAAGGAGTCTCCTTTCTAGTTAGATAGGAGGTGTTGTCCAAGGGGCCATATAGGCAGTTGTGTAGTTAGCTATGTTATGAAAGGTTTTGTTAACAGCAAAATTAAATGTACAGAAGTTGCAGGCCATTACCTTTCTAATTACTCTGGATGTGAAATTTTCTTAAAGAATATGGAGACACAGTTGCCTTTTTGCCTTTGTGTGATGTGGTAGTCCTGTGAATATGTGGTAGACATTGAAACCCTGCATTGATGGAGTACTCTCACTGGTCTTTAACCATGTCTCAGTGACGATGTATATAATGATGTTTTCCAGATTAAGGTTTGGTTGTAGTGAGTGTGTTTTTTTGTTAAGGCTCTTAGTGCTAAGCAGCATTGCCTTAATCTTATCCGGATTCAGTTTTGTTTTGTTGGGAGCTTTGCAAGACTAGTATTGCCTATAAAAAGCAATATGGGTGGACAAGGATTTGCCCAATATTCAAAAGTCTTAGCAGGAGAGGTGCAAGCCATCCCGAGTCACAAGCTGATATATCTTATATCCATGTTGAATGACACCAGAAGCTAAGGCAATTGTTGAAAATAATAATCTTTTGTTTGTATTGGTGATGGTAGAATGCTACTCAGGGTTAGGTTTGTACCAACCTCAGACACATATTCTGAGAGCTCCATCATATATTTATATAATCCTCATACAGTCTAGGGAAGCAGGTCTTATATCATTTACACCCACATGTACTGTGACTGTGTCATATGTGTATGTGTGGTACAAGGACATGAGTGCTTGTGTAATGTAATGAATCCTGGTGCCTGATATGCAATTGGCTGTGACCTTCTCCTTACACTCCCCAGTGAGTGGTGTCTCAGTGTCTCGGTATGGAGTTACTTATGACTATAATTTTGGATTATTTGGAAGTTCGCTTTATTTGCTTTTGAAGTAGATTGATGTAATTCTTAGAAGCATGTTTAATGGTGGGTGCTGTCTGTATTGCGTGTTTATGGGTTTGCTGAGGGTACTTGTATCTTAGGTTACTTTTAGGAGGCATTGTGGTTTAGGTAGCCTCTGCATATTAAGTCCTCTGTGCTTGGTCAGAGCTGTATGTGCTTTGTTTAGTGTGGTATTATGTGACACTAACAACCTGCTTGTTATTTGCCATGGCTTAGTTTGAGAACTTTGCCTCAAATAACATTCTACAATTATATCTCTCATACACTCTGTCTGCTGATTTACGTAGTAGATAGTTATCGCTAAACATGAGACAATTTCTGCATTGTTTCAGCATGCACATTTTGACCAGGCTGGCTACAGAGATGGTTCCAGGTACTTACTAATGTGGGCTGTAGGGAGAGTTGCACTTGTGAGGTGTGGAGTTGATTTACTGGAGGTGCTATCTGTTTAAAACAAGCAATCTAAGTCTACATACAAAGAGAAATGCACCACCAAGTGTAAACCGAGCCTTTTTGCTTAACAACTGATTATTTAAAGTATAAGAGTAATTGAAGCAGTATCTTATATAGAGAAAGTTAAGGTTGTAAATGCCTACATCTCTACAGAGCAGTATGCTGTGCCACTGTGCAATGAGCTTAGTTTTAGTTAATCTCCTTATCTATAACACAGACAATAAGCAATAAAAACTCAACAAAGCACATCAACAAAGAGGAAAACTCTTAAATTTATCCTCAGTAGCAAATAATTCCCACAACTAGCCTGGAGACTTTCTTTTACCACCAGAAAGAACCAGTAAAATTATTTCATCAAAAACTCACTAATTTAGCCAAGAATGAAAAATGGTAGTGACTGGCCTTCTGGCAGCTATTTGTCTGCTGTTAGTGCTGGTCTCTCCAGTGCTTAACTCAGCTGGTATCAATGTCCCTTTTCTCTTTCTTTCACCAGATGCAAAACAGTCACATTCATCCCAAGCTGGGTCTTGAAGCTGATGACAGACTCTTCGGTACTTAGCAGTCTCATCCCAAATGTTCTATGGATATGTAGTTCTATTATAGCTTTCTCCTGGGAGGGAGGCTTAATGGCTAAGGTGTTTGCCATACAAACACAAGGTGCAGGGTTTGAGTCTCACAAGGGATAGCTGGCTAGGCTTAAAATGGCTCGCAAGGCCAGTTAGCTTAGTACTAAACTATGAACTATGGTAGATGCCCTGGATAGCATGTACAGCAGCACAGTGCAAGAGAGCTAAGCTGCACAATGGTCCTAAACCACACCAGTCAGGGAAGTCCCATACACACTGCACAATCAGAGATAGTTAGAAATCAATGCCTCCATGCTCCTTCTCTCATCAGGAGCAAAACAGTTGCACTAACCTCAGGCTGCCTGATAGGAAGAAGTTTTCAAGATTCCTAGTGATTGGATGTCTCTAGGAAGCCTGGAAAATAATGTCTCTGAGATCCTTCTCTCACCAGAAGCAAAACAGAAGCACTAATCCAACCCTGATTCCTGAGATGTGGTTTGTAGGCTAATACTGATTGGTAGGTTTTCCCAGATGTTTGCAATTTTAAATGTACAATGGTACAAAATGGATTAATACCCTTCATATTACAATGTACAGTAAACAGTCAGGAAGATAGGAAAGAGAGAGTTACTAAAGTACCGACAGTCTAAAGGGAGCACCTTCCAAGTTTGAATTTCTATTGCTCACAAGTATGAACAGACAAGGTGAGCCTGGGAGGAACTTACAATCCAAAGTCAAATGTAAAAAAAGGGTGAGGCACTCAAAGAGTTCTGATTTTAATAGCATAAGAGAGAAAAAGGTGGGTGGGTGAGAAACTTAGTCTTACAATGATAGCAGGTCAGTGACAGCTCCCCAAATACAATATTTTCTTTTTCTGCTAACCTTGAATAATAAATGTTACTTCTCAACTCCTCTCCATACATCTCAACCTCTTACAGCAATAAATCTAGACAAAGCTGTAAATAATGTGGGGCAAAGACCCCAAAATAAGGACATTTTTAAATATTGCTTTTGCAAACTTGGGAAGTTGATAGACTAAAAGTTGTTTGCAATAGCATGCATTTTCTGAAAGATTTGAAGTCTGAAACTCAAATGGCTAACACTATTTTCTGTCTTTGGTCCTCAATGATTTGCTATTGATTTGCCAGAAAACCACAATTTTATGAGGAAACAGACCAAAAATATAAGGCAAAATTCTGGACATTCTGTGAAGGTCTGGACGGTTGAGAGGTATGCTCCTCTCACAAATTATCTTTGCAGTCAGAGCAGAAAACAGAAAGGATATATTTCCTAACATGCCCTAAATAGTTACTTTTAAATATGCAGGATAATAAACACATGTAAAATACATCAAATTTAAAGCAGTTTAAGCTAAAACAAATTGTAGTAAATAAGAGTAAAATAATTAAAAAATGCAAAACTGCAAACCTTAAATGTAGAACTCAAAAGTAGTCTCATAATAACAGCTGGTCAGTGGCAGCTCCTGAAGATGTTTTCTGAAGGGGGTGATATTATATTTCCTGGCATTACATTTAAGCCCTTTCTTTAGTGGATCAGGTACTGACCCATGTTATTTCCTTCATTCATTTTGGAGGGTATATGCATTTTGGGAGGACTTTGCAACCACAACCAGATTGCTATCATGAGCAAATTTGTATAGCCAGAGATCACTGTTATTAGTAACAAGGTCAGAAAAGTAAATGCCAAATGGCAGAGGGCCTAACAAAGATCCCTGACAGCACAACTGATCAAATTCTCTCTGACGAAGAGGTGTCACCTAATAGGAAAACATGTTCTGTCCTTGAGCTAGTTGGACATCTGTCTTAACAAATATATGGATCAGTGTTTTAGGCCATTAGCTTATTTATAATTCCATCATGTGATATGGTATCAAATACCTTGGCCAGATCATAATAGATAGCATGGACACTGTGACCACTGTCTACTGCCTGAGTGACTTTCTGAAAGAAGCTGACAAGATTTAACAGGCATTACCCACTCTTCACAAAGCTGAATTGCTGTTAGCTGCACTTAATCAGATTTTTGATATCATAATTTATGAGATTGATGATGGTGATGTGCTAAATGGCTTTACAGACAAGACACATAAAGCTGACAGATCTGTAGTTTCCAGGGTCCATGGTAGGTCCACCCTTAGGAGGGGCATCATCACTGCAGTAGTATACAAGGATTCTCGGACATAGCTTGCTGCTTAGGTGCCATTGAATGAAGATGAATATACTGGCAAATATTGAAAGTATCACTTAAGACAAGGTTGTATGATGCAAAGATGAAGGTATCAACGTGAAAAGTATCCAGTTTACTGATGTCTAATATATAGGTTATATTGCATAACTAGATTGTATGCGTGTGTAATTTGTTTTGACTGTCATGCAAAAGTGTAAGTTTAAAAAATAGAAGAGGGCCTATCACAGTTATCCCTTGGACTACACAAACAGGACTGCAGGTAAAACCATAACAAGGCTAAAGCCACTCTGTTCAGGAAGCAAAAGTTACTATGCACATAACACCACAGGAATTGATGGCACATTCACTGAAACTACGTAGCCATGGCTGGACCATGCGCTAACATTTTTAAAGCAACATACATAAACCTTTAAATAGAATACTTTCATTTCTTTCTACCTGTTACAGAGTGGTTAACCCACTAACAAAGAGCACAGCAAAGGCTTATCAAAGGCATTCTAGTTCTAGGCTTTGAATATGTCCTGCCAGTGCTAACTGTATCATCAGTAAGCAACGTAGGGAGATTTCAAACAACTTACAACAAATCTGGCATTTTATCATAAGGTCACACAAGAACCATGGTAGCTGAGTCGCACTAGCCGATACAGATTACCTTGTTATCTTTACCCAGAAAGGACTCCAGATTAGTACATGTATTTTCAAAATTAGTGAATCTTCATCTTTGCAGATTTCTGCACAAGACATTAAAACTAAAAGATATGGCTGAAAATCCAAGTTTTCATGCAACATCCACATGGCAGTTTGACCTCAAGCACAGCTCAATGACATGTACTTCTACAGCATTTTTCTTTGTCAGCCAAAGAATCTGGAACTCATTTTAAAACACTAAGAAAATTGCTCGCCAAAAATCCTTAACAAAGGACTTCAAAGTTATAAAGATTGCCGAAGCATCATGTAACAATTCTTTTACATAATTTCATGTTGTGTCTAATCCAAATGACATCCCTACCAGAAGGCAAAGCAAGACAGAGGTCAAAATAGTAACTAAAAGTATCAAACACAGTTAGGATTCATGTTTGATGGTTAATGAGTTCAACCTTTAAATAGAATACTTTCATTTCTTTCTATCTGTTACAGAGTGGTTAACCCACTAAGGTAATTGTGTCCTTGCTTAATTTTCATACTGTAAGTAGTTTGGAACCAAAAGTGGGCCCTAGTGTATCAGTTAACCTACCTGTAAAATAAATAAATAAAACAGGAGAGAGGATTAGTATGATCATTTTTAAACAAAACATACGATTTCTGTTTGAGAATTACTTTGATGAGGAATTAAGCTGCGAGCCCAGTGCATGTAATTTTTACAATTACTTGTTATGCATTTAATTTTAATTGTACTTTTTTGCACCCCCATTGCCTGCTAATCAGCAGTGGAATGCAAAGCAGTTATAAAATGCTTTGAGCTTAGCTCTCATCAAAGTATTCTAAAACGAGAATCATTTGTTGAAAAATGACCTTGCTAATGCTGTTTCCTTTCTGCAAGTTCCATATTTTCCTTCCAGAAAAAAGTTTTCTGATATTAAACTTTATTCCATGTCTTTTATAGATCCCAGCCTCTGTTTGCAGTGAAGACTGCTCAGTGGGGCATCGTAAGGCCAGTATTGATGGACAACCCATCTGTTGCTTTACCTGTATTCCATGTGCTGAAGGGGAAATTGCCAATCAAACTGGTAAGTAATGTCTATTACACAAAAACACAAAACAAAAGTAATTAAACAAAGCCAGGAGATTTTTCTTTTACTGCATCTGTATTTATCAATAATGGTTTTTCCTTTCATGCAGCATTTTTGTTCTAACTGACTTTGCTGCAACTTACATCTAACTTCCATTGAACAAGACGAGCTTCTCCTCTAAACATGGACTTCAAAAACTTAGTTTTCTTCTACTTAAACCAAAATGACTTTATTTGTCTCCCCATACCCAAAATGTCAAGCCCCTACATTGCTGGTATGATCAAATCCTCCATTCACAAACTGTCTGACCATAGACACATTGTCAGTTAGGACAACAGTCACACCAAGGTACTCCATCATCCCTGGAAGGTTCACATTTTTTATTATGTCCCATTCTCAGTTCCAACACCAGACCCATCATGCAATAATATCAGTGTGGGCATGGCTGATGACAATATGGTCGTGTACTTTTCCACTGTGGTAGAGCTGGAGCTTTGATTGCCACTAAGGGTTGTGGCTCTCACAAGAAACCCCATTTGTTCCCCGCTATAGGTGAACCTACAAAAGTGACATTCTTTTCTTTTGTCTAACCACCTGTTCTGGAACTGGATCCAGTAATCAGTGCTACTTTGTTTTTTTTTTTGAGAACATCAGTTTCTCTTCAGTAAACCACTGAATTTGTTGGCCAGTTCTTATTTTGGGAAGTAAGGAGTCTCTTATGATTATAGTGTTGTGAAATTGTTTGCATTATTTTTATTTTTAAGCCTCTAGCACTACCACCAGCTCCCATGTTTGTGCAAATGTATAACTTGGGCTAAATTGTGCACCTTTATAGTTTCATATGTGTTGTGAACAGATCACAAAAGATTATGTATCATCTACTCATTTGAACTGCTAATAGTTTTTAAGATGCTGCTTTCAGCAAGACCACTAGGATCCGCTCATGGCTGTTCCTTTCAGCCATAAAGTGCATATGAATCCCATAATGATTTCAGGTTCTGCTACTTTATTTTGCATTAATCCTTTCTGTAAAGGGATTATTCCAGAAACTTATTCTGTGTTATCCTTTTTAGCTTCCTTCTATGCATTCTAAACTTTGAAACGATTTTCTTAACACTGGGACTTCCTGTTTTCTTACACTTACTCTAGCCTTATATAGTCAATACCATCAGCAATTCGAAAGATACTTTTTTCCCATGTGTATATATATATATATATATTGTGAGAAGGGTAGAAGATCACATAAACACAGATGATATCTCAATAACATCCATAAATGCAGCAGAGAACAGCTATTCTGAAAGACATCTGGATGTTGTTTCTTCAGGTTCTCACATTATAATTCAACAAAACATCCTTAAAACTAACTGGGTTAAATATATTATCATACTTCAGTTCTACATAATGTCTTTGTTTGATAAGATGTCATCATTTATCTCATGACAGTCTTGCTGTTTGGTTCTGGGTACTGGATATTGAAACCATATGATTTCATATCTGAATTTGAGGGAAAATCAAAACAGACATCTAACATTTTGTTCTAATCTGGAATTTGTTTTTGAAAATTAATTAAACAAAGTTTTGGCACTTGTGTGCTTGTAATCTGTATGGATTATTTTGCATTGTCTCCTCTTAGTTGTCATTTGTTACAAAGTATCCTGAGTAGGAGTATGGTGTATGTTGTGCCAAATTACCAAAGCTGACCTCTGGGGAATACCACCAACATCATACACATAGTGCAAGTTGTCCTGCCCTGGTGCAGGCTTCCTGCTGGTTCTCAGTGTTTTATATTCCAGAAGACACTGAAACAAATATAGGATTCAGGGAGTAAAGCACTCCAAAAAGGGATATAGTACAGCCACATTGCGGATTCTGTTAACATCATGATACTGTAACCCATTCTGTGCAGATTAGTCTAGTCTGATTATGCATGCTTCTTATGTCACATAATGATCCCACAACTTTAGACAATATTGTTTCTGTGTATAACATGTAAGGTGTGATAGCCATTGTAGTTACTGAGTTTTAGATCAGAGATCCATGATTTCATATGCATCATTATTACCCTAAAATCTGGACTGTAAAGATCACACTGTACTGAATCTGTATAAATATCACATGCTTGACATGGAACTCATTTTATTGAATGAGTCAGAGTTAGATAATGCATTATTCCATATTCAAAACTATTATCCTATAATGTGGTCTTCTGAGATCACTATGCACTGAATCATTCTGCCTGTGACTTTGTCTAGCATGATAATTGCATTCATCAAATAAAACAACTAACACATGTTTTTGAGGTATTCATTATGCAGTCTTTTAGCTTGGTTGCTGTATTCATCGTGTGACACAACTGGGGTGGTAATTATATTCATGTGATGCAGTGGCATGGTAATTGCTGTATTTATCATGACACAGTGGGTATGGCAGTTGCATTCAACATGTGACATGTCTGGAATGGTGGCTGTATTCATCATGTGATATAACTAACACGGTAGTTGTATTCTTCACACGACAAAGCTGACATGGTAGCTGTGTTCATCATCTAACATAACTTGAAAAGTAGTTGTATTCATCATCTAATACAGTTGACATGATAACTGTTGTCATTATGTTACAGCTGACATAGTAGCTGTTGTATTCATAATTTGACATAACAAGAATGGTAGCTGTATTCATCATGTGATCCAGCTGGCAATGTAATTATATTATTTTTGTGACTTAGCTGACATGTTATTTATATTTATCATGTGTCACAGCTGACATGATAGCTGTCTTCATCACGTAACACAGTTGGCATGATAGTTGTATTCATCATGTGACATATTGTATGGGTGGCACTGTAGTTGTATTCATCATTTGACACAGCTGGCATGGTCACTGTTGCATTCATCATGTGATACAGCCAGAATGGCTGTTTTATGCATTATCTGTTGTAACCAGAATGGTAGCTATTCATCATGTGACACAACTGGAATGAAAGTTAAAGCCACAGTGTGACACAGTTGTAATGGTTGTTGTGTTCATCATGTGACACAAATGGGGCAATTATTATATACATCAATTGACCTTGTTTAACATCATAGTTGTTTGTATTCCTCATGATTCACAATTGGCACAGTAGTTCTAGTTGTCATGTGACCTTGTCTAAGCATGATAGTTGTATTCATCATGTGACACAGCACTGATGGCAAAAGTTATGTTCATCATCTGTCACACCTGGTTTAGTAGTTCTTGTAGTCATCATCTGACACAACTACCATGGTCGTTTCATTGCTCTTGGTAGTGGTATTGATCATGCGACACACATCATGGTTTTAGTATTCATAATATGACACAGCTGGCATGGTAGCTGCATTTATTATGTGACACAACTGATGTTGAAGTTACAGCCATCATGTGATGCAGCTGGTGTAGTAGTTGTATTCATCATGTGATCCAGCTGGCTTGATAGTGACAGTATTCATTATGTCACACAGCTGGCATATTAGTTGTATTTATGATGTCACAGTTCAGTGATGCATATGTTCCCAAATGTGAATTAGTGCATGAAGATTTATCCAGATACACAACATCTTGTGAACAGCTTCATTTCATTGATACAGCTATGTAGAATTTGATTATATTAGAAAGAGGAGTGTAAAGGTTCTTTCAATATGTAAGGGATGTGGGAAAGAAAGTAATACTTGTCACTGCTCCATGCTGTTCATTCAAGTACCATTTAAGTAAAACGATTTCATGAAAAGGGCACTTTTCTCATGGATTAACCAAAAGCAGTCTGGCATGAACCATTAATTCTTCTCCAGAATGGCATCAGTGGTTTGGCTCTCATATGAAAACACTGAAAACTGCTTACTAATTTAACACAATAGGCCTGTTTTCAGCTGCTGAATATTTAGTTAGATCTGCAACTTCTCTATCTGCAGAAGCAGCAAGATTGTGATGCATGGATAATATCCCTAAAATTATCCATCCTATTTTATAAAACTGACCATATAGAAGCATGGTATTTCAAATTAGTTTATTAAAATGTGTACAAAACTAGAGTTTGGAATTCATCCATAAATGTTTTTAGGTCTTTAATTTCATCAAGACAATAACTTGGAGTCTGGTCAACAATCACTACAGAATTATTACTTATTAAAATGGTGAAAATCATATTGAATGATTAAGCCACAATTGTAGTTTAGAGAGATGTATTCTAAAGTCATTAAAGTATTTTGGACCATCTTATTTAGTTTTAGTTTAAACTAATTATACTTAGCTGGAAATGACTATACAACTGCATTCAAACTTGTTTTTATTTTCTTTCAGGTTCAACAGAATGCTTGAAATGCCCAGATAAGGAATGGCCCAATGAGAAACAGGATAATTGCATACCTAAAAATATTGAATTCCTTTCATATGAAGATGCTTTGGGAGTAACATTGGCTGGCATGAGTGTATTTTCTGCACTGGTCTCAATTTTGGTTCTTATTATCTTTTGCAAACATAATGACACTCCTATTGTTCGAGCAAATAACCAGACATTAAGTTATCTTCTTCTGTTGTCACTGACGGTGTGTTCTCTCTGTTCATTAGTATTTATTGGCCAGCCAAACAAAATGAAGTGTCTGCTTTGTCAGACAATCTTTGGTATTAGCTTTGTAGTATGTGTATCTTGTATCCTTGCAAAAACTATTATGGTTGTTATCGCTTTCAAGTCAACTAAACCAAACAGCAAATTAACCAGGTACATTGGGCCAGCCATACCAAACACTGTAGTATTCATTCTCACCTTCCTTCAGCTCACACTATCTTCTTTGTGGTTGTCAATTTCTCCCCCATTCCCTGAAGCTAACATGAAATCACAAATGGGGAAGGTAATCCTTGACTGCAATGAAGGGTCAGTAATTGCATTTTGGTGCATGCTGGGATACCTTACTTTGCTTGCCATTGTGAGTTTTATAGTGGCCTTTCTGTCTCGTAACTTGCCAGACAGTTTTAATGAGGCTCGGTACATATCATTCAGCATGTTGGTGTTTGTAAGTGTCTGGTTATCTTTTGTCCCTGCCTACCTCAGTACAAAAGGGAAATACATGGTGGCTGTTGAGATATTTGCCATTCTTTCTTCTAGTATGGGTGTGCTGCTTTGTATTTTTGCTCCTAAATGTTACATTATTTTGTTACATCCTGAAATGAATACAAAGCAATACATTATGGGGAGAAGTTCATCACAGGGGAGATGATTTATCTTTTATAAAGTCTACTTTTTCATGTCAATCTCATGCTTGTTATGTTGACAGCTTACCTGACATTACTGTATTGTAAAATTCATTCATTAGCACCCACTTCCTGCTCAGTAACAAGGACTCAGGCAGTCTTCATCCTGATAGTTTAACTTTATCTGGCATTTGACATTTTTCCTAATATTATTTTTTCTCCACAATCCCTACTAATAATCAGAACCACGTGTCTATGGAGACCATTTTGGGATAATGTTACTCAAGGAATGGGTAACAAACCCTTACATCTGTGCACTGCATATTTCCCCTTGGGCTTTGTCACATGTACAGTGAAAGATATCCTTTGAGCTAAAACACATCTGATGATTAAACCAGCTGTAATGTAGTTGTAGACCACAATGTAATTTGTCTGGAAATTGCCTGATGAGGTAATACAAGCTATACATTTCAGGGTGGATGCAATGCAGTGATATATAACAAAATTATTTTACAACAGTGACTGTGCAAGTTTCTGTAGTAGGTGCAGTTTGGTATTTGTATGTTTCTCTCCACTGTGCTCAGACAGATGGATGAAAATTCTTAGTCTCCCATCAGGAAGGAAATGGAAATACACACAGGCATTACAATACACATACAACTGCATCCAGACTACCTGAGGAAGGTGATGCTTTCTTCAGTGAAACCAGTCTTTTGTTCTTTGACCATTGGATAATGACATTTGGATTCTTATCTGCTCATTTAGTGCTGGTTTTGATTTTTTTAGTCTTGTGGATGTCACAGTGCACCTTAAGAGCTCTGGAATATTCACACTTTATTTATTTATTTATTTCCAGTTCGATTACCGGGGAAGTCTACTGGGCCCAGAGAGCCCGTTTTCAGCGGAGGCCCGGGAGAAAAGCTTCTTGAAACAGATTACAGTAAAGATAGCAGTAAATAAAAATAAAAGTACAAATACATATCTAATAATACAAAGCGTGAGCAATATTACCCATTGTGGAAAAATATTGTACAGATACATTTTAACACCCTTAGAAAAAAAAGGTTTGATAAAAAAAGGGCACAATTCTCAGTCTCACATCATGGAAGGAATGGAAGCGAAAAACAGGAATTACAGTATATACACAGTTGCATCTGGATAATCCTTAAATGTAATACTGTGGCCCTCATGTGATTATGGGACTAATAGCCACTATGTGTCAAGTGCAGTTTCACTTTTGCTACCTTCAGGGCAAACCTAGATTATTGGATGGACAGCCTCAAAATATCCTCCAGCCTCTCTTGTGTTGTCCATAGACAGAACTTTTTATAGCTAGGTGAGTAATATTTTATAGACTTTCTAGCTAGTACTTACCTATGAACCAAAGAGAAAAGAAATATCATTTAAAAACAAAGAGCTGTGGATAGTTGATATTTCCTATAACAGTAATAATTTCACAAGCACTAATTTAGAGTTTAACAAAGTTTTTATTGTGTTCTGAGTGACATAACATTTCTTTCTCATTGTTTTGGCCTATTTTGTGCCCCTCCTCCACTTACCATTTATCCCTACCTCCTAGCTGTAGTACTGGTCCTTTCATTCACCTTTGGTGAGAGTTCTGTTTTGCATTAATTTTCCTTGAGTAGAATTGAGCAGACTGGGAGCGAAGCCATCATACATACAGAGGAAGGAGGTTTTACTTTTCAGTCCTATTCCCGGAAGACATACCTGGCAACCTACTCAGGTTTAGGCATGTAAGATATGAAGTGGGAGTACAGGGAGGTTATAACTTCTTTTTTTCTAAGGTCATCGCCTCCAGAAAAAAAAGAAGTTATAACCTCTCTATACTCTTCCCTCATCAGGCTTATAATTGAATACAATGCCCCTATTGGTATGTAGCTTTCCAAGAACCTGCAACAATTGGAGAGACCATAAAGGTTCCTCACAAGAAAAATTCAAGGTCTTCAGCATCTTTCCTATGTAGATCACCTGAAATTACTCACTTTATTCTGTTTCATACAGACTACTCAGAGGTGATCTCTGCCTTGCTTGTAGGGCAATCTCTGACCCTGCTTTATTGGAAATATTGCATATCAGCAAGTCAAATGGCACATGGGTTACTTGCTCTAAAGACCTTAAACCTGGTATGTGACATTAATAGAACCTGCTGGAGGGACAGATTTGTCTCCCAGAGGTTACCTCACCTTTGGAACAGACTCCCACTTCATGTCAAACAGAACAACTCATTGGCCCTCTTCAAATGTAATCTGGATGATTGGATGAGTAACGATAAAGTCACCCCAGGGGTTCCACCTGTGCCTCTCCTGGACAGGGGCAATCAGTGCTGATCATGGAAACAAGGGTAACTTGGCTAGGCTTGTAAAGGTCCTTGGCCCATTAGCCTAGTAACTTCCTATAATCCTATGATCCTATATCAGCAAATGCATGTCATTCAATGCCATGACTGAAGAATCCCCAGGACTGCCCTGTCACCTTGAAGCCAGCATTTCCATGTGGTTTCTAGTCTCTGCTGTAGACTCTAGCATTGTAATGTGTGCCCTGAGCACACTTCCCACCTCTTTCCCAAAGGAAAAAAAACAGTTAAGCATCACTCCTATCTTTCATATGTTGACTCCAAAAAGTACCCAAGGCTCTAATAAAATTCATATCAACTCAGTCATTGTCAGTGATTTATTTCTGTATGTCATTGGATCTGGTCATGATTCCAAGATTACTGCATTTGTGCATCAAGCTATTTATGTTACAGTATAATGACAGAAAAAAAAAAACAAGTCATAGAAAAAGGATGAAGATGGTACACCTTTTAAGGTATCTTGAATCATTTTTTTGTCAAAAATTCCCAAACATATGCTTTTATTTTGGGGTGTTGGTTGCTTCCTGCCTTATATCATTTCCTATGATGTGTACATCATATGTTTGTGGGATGCAGTGTACATTACCTTACATCATGTGCTTGAGTGGGCACATAATATACCAAGGGATTGGGGTGTACCTTAATTAATATCATGTCTAATAAAGAGTACATCATGTAATTGAGAAGTGAGGTGTTCGCTACCTTGTATCATCTTCACATCAGGTACCTCATTAGTTGGGGGATTGTAACATGTATTATATTGTGTCTCAGAGCAGGTACTCCATGCAGCTGAGGATTTGCTTTACCTTATCTTGTCTTCCATAATGAGTGCAGCATACACTTGGGAGATGAGGTGCACCTTATCCCCATAATGGATTAACCATTTTATACCAACTCACATTAAGGATGCACCATGTATATAACATTATAGTTTCTTATAACAACTATACAACAGATGCCCACAACTGCTACAGATCCCATTTTACAGGTATGTGCCATATTGATCTCAGTTGCAAATGATTAGTACCTGTTCACCTTATAAGATCAGGGAGAATATTGACTCCATTCTCTTTACACCAGCCTTAGTGTAGGTTATGTTTACTTCAATTACTCTTCTGCACTGTCACAAACACACCACAAGGAGGCAAACAGTAAACACTGGAACTCGGCTTCTGAAGATGTCCTTATGCACTAGTGCTCAGTTTCTCAGCTCCATTGATTACCCAAATAATTGAAATGAGGTGAGTTACCCAGACATGAAGTCCTACACAAAACCAACTACAGTAAATATTTCTTTATTAGGGAGGTTATTGTTCTGTGCTATAATATTTTTCAACTATGATGACTTTGATACTTTCCAAAATGTATGCTCTCATTAGCATATCTAGCAATACATTTAACATTCAGCTATTCAGCGTATAAAAGGTGTCCTTTTTTGTATTTATTTAGTTACTTTATTAAATAAACTCTTTTTTCCCCAGTACATGGCTCTCTTCTTCAAATGTAACACTTTTCTGTTATTGCAGATACCCAGCTCATGTCTCAGATGCTAAAATCGTTTCCTCTCTCAACATTTTAATTAAAGTAAATTTAATTTCTTTAAACTTACCTAATAGAATAATACCCTTAACTCTCAACTGTCTTAAGTGTGCCTTCTCTGTATTTTAACTGTATATATATTTTTCCCAATACTGACAGACCTCTCAACTGTTCCTATTTTGGAGGAACACTCCTGAGTTTAGGGCTTATTTACCCCTACACATGATGTCCCTGTTTTTGTAGGTATGTCTCTATTTTCAGGCTTGCTTTACCCCTTCACACAATTTTCCGAATCCCCCTCCTTACACATGGTTTTTGAAGCGGTCTACTATGCAGCAATCAACACTACATGATCAGCATGCTGGTGGCACCAATACATTAAACATGAGGGCACTCATCTTACATTTTCCTTTTTCAGAAGCAGAAATACATTACCTTGTGTGGTAGGATTTTGCAATACACTTCATTAAAATCTACAGATTTTACACTATTTCTTTGATAGTGTGCTATATTTTCCATCATTTGTGCCACTCTGTTTTTTAAAGTGTTTCTGAGTAGTATCTCACATTCCTGTTTGAAGTGGGAAGAGTTATGTGCTACTTATTATTCAAATTTTATACTAATTAGATGCTCAGATTTTTGTTGACTGTACCTACTTTTAAAGGGCCTTTGTTCCTATTTTCATTGCCTGCAGGTTGAGAGGAATAATACTAAACATTATTAATCCCAAAACTTCAATCATGCTTCTGACTAGTGCTATATATAATGGAATAAATACTTCCTTGTCCCCATGAATTTATAAATGTTAACATTCTGTTTCCTTCTGTTGCTAAACTCCTCACTTGTACTCCAGTTTAATTTGATTATCAAACCAAATGCCAAATTTTCATCACTGTTACTTCATTAGTATTCATAGCCGGCCTTAGGCCTAGGCCAACTAGGTGGCTGTCAAGGGCACCGATCTAGCATGGGCACTTTTCCAGTAATCTGGATGGTGTAGATAGACCAGGATTGGGGCACTGGGTGATGTGTGCGTGTGGTGGGGGGGGGGGGGGATGTGCTGTGGAGACCTATTGCCTAGGGCACCAGTTGACCAAAGTCTGGCCCCGCTAGTATTTTGTTATTTATATTTAGTCCCTTATATAATGAATAAATGATGTGCCTTGTTTTATCTAAGTACCAATATAATTTATATTATTTCAGTCTGAGGGAGAGTGATAACTTACTGGGAGGTCTAAGAAGTCTCATCTCTGTTTAACAGCCAGACCCAGGAAGGCCACAGGTTAAGATTTTACACTAAGCAAAGACTTTTAGTTGACACTACCACAGAGATACTGCTGTAAGATCTCTTTTGGCTTTCCACAACTTAAAGCAGAGGCACAACTAGGACAGGGCATGTGTGAGTGCTGTAGTGGCACTGATAAATGACTGCCAAAACTGCTTTCATGGCTTGGCTGATCAAATGAAGTACTAAAGAGCTTAATGTAGGGTAAGTTTGTGGTAGAAACTGTAGTAAGCTGCTTGTTTTTTTTTCCTTTTTTGTTTCTTTTTTTTTTTAACTTTGCTCATCAGCTTCTGCACGGGGTACCAGATAATCTAGACATGGTTCTGACTTAAGGTTAAAATGCTCATGATAATAACAGTAATATTTTTTGACAGGGTTGCCCTTTCCTGTCCCCAAATATGGGGGCAGTGCTACACACACCCCTCTTGTTTACACATGAAAAGTCTAAGTGTAATGTACCTTACATTAAGGGTAATTTTGCAAAATATTTCCATCTCTGAATTCATGTATAAAAAGTCACACATCTGTGTGGCGTATTTAACTCTTGAGTATTAAAATCTGTCTAGCTCAATTCTTCTGGACATCTTCAAACTGTAGCCTATGACACAAATTCACCTCATCTATCTCTCTGGTTAGTCTGTACACTTATGGGGAGCAGGACACCTCACAATAGCTGTTCTCTGTCTCTCATATGAGAGCAGAAACCATACTAAATACCACTGGCCAGGCCTTATGCATACCACACATGCTGTCTGGTCTTTGTTAGGACATAGACAAAGTTTTGTGGAATCATTTCTGCAAAGGAATGAAGGCCTGTGGGGCTCATCCCAAATGAAACCCACCTATGCCAGACCCCCTCCCTCCTAAACTTAGATGGCCTTATATATTTAATATGGCTACACATCTACATTTTTCCCTCTTAGTCAACACCCTGAACATGTTGGCCAATGAGAAGCAGTCAAGGCAAATCAAACTATGTCTACAGCTTTTAAGCCTTTGAATTCCGGCTTGCACTAGCAACTGCATAAAGTAACATGAGTCTTCCGTTATCAGGGAATTCTTCTACTCAGGAGGAGGACAGGCTAGAAATGGTGTGGGAATTGTGGTGAGAAAGAGGCTTCAGAAGGCAGTGAGGGATGTCATCAGAATTAGTGACTGACTCATGGTAATCAGACTCCAGTCTAATGGTAGGACAGTATTCATAATATCAGCATATGCCCCACAGCAGGGTTGTGATAGTGAGGAGAAGAGTTAATTCAGACAGCAGTTGAAGGACCCATACCTCTCAACCTCTTAGTGCAGAAATCTGGACAAAGCCTGACAAAATGGGGAAATATGGAAAGATTTTAAATATTGCTCTTATAATCTCAGAAAGTTACTAGAATAACAGGGTTTGTTTTAACATACATTTTCTTAAGGATTTGAAGTTTGAAATTCAAATGTATGGCATCATTTAGTGACTTCAATACTCAGATCATTCCAGTGATTTGCCAGAAAACCACACATTTCATGAGAAAAAGACTACAAATATGAGCCAGATGGACCTACTATATAAAGCAGGAAAACAGGAATTGGTGCTGGTAATGGGTGACCTGAATTCACATATCGAGACAGACAGAATAAGATATCAGGTCTGCCTGGGTCCACATGGGTGGGGCAACAGGAATAAAGAAGAAGAGGCCATTCTAGACTTCTGTCTGGCAAATGGCTTGATAGTAGCCAGCACACTCTTCAGAAAGAGAGACAGTCACAAGATCACATACAAGAGTAGCCAACATGCAAGTCAGGTAAACTTCCTCCTAGGGCACAGGGGTAGAAATCATTGATTGCAAAGTCAGCCCCATTGAAACAGATAGTCCACAGCATAAACCACTGGTTGCCACAATCAGCTTCAAGTAATAGTCAGAGAAGGCTCTAAGGTCAACAGAGACCAGGCTGAAGAATTGGAAGTTGGCTGGGGAGAAAACACAACAGTTCAAGAAATTACTCAGGGCTCTAGCACTTCACAATGAAGAGGAAATAGGATGAGTTAAGAAGAATGGCAGCTCCTCAAAACAACATGTGTCAAAACCACAGAACAGATATGTGGCTGAGATAGGTATGGAAATGATGTACATAAGGAAAGCTTGTGGTGGAATGCAGAAGTCAAAGAAGACATCAAAAGAAAGAAATAGTGCAGGAAAAAGTTGGAGATAGAAAAGCTGAACCAGGTTAGGAAGAATACTGGTTGGCTAACACAAAGACTAAGAAAGGAGTTAAAATAGCAAAGAAAAGGGCATCAGAGGCACTCTACCAGCTTCTGGACAGTGACTCAGTAGGTGGTACAAAGAATACATATCAGGTTGTGAGGCAAAGACAGAAAGATAGAAAGCTAAAAAAGATAGCCAGACACCCTTCAAAAGGGATGCCAGCAACAACCTGCTCACCAGTCCATAGGACATCAAAATTAGAAGGGGAGAGTACTTCTAGCAGCTTATGAATGAAGAAAACCCAATAGAAGCTAAACTATCCCAGACACAGCCTATGTTGAGAGAAGAAGACGAGCCCACCCTAGAAGAAGTAAGAACAGCAGTAAGGAAAATGAAGTCAGGGAAAGCAGCAGACTCAGATAAAATCGCAGCAGATATGATAAAGATGCTTGGTGTGATAGGGTAGAAATGGTTCCGGAGGGTACTCATAACAGTGTGGAGAGAAATGCATATCCAGGATGACTGGTGAATAAGCATACACATTCCAGTGTACCTGAACAAAGAGAGCCTCCACAACTCTGGGCAGTGCAGAGATATCAAATTCTTGTCACATTACATGACATTTCTGAAGAAGGTGATTGATAAATGGATATGCAGAGTAGTAGAATGTAAAAAGAGTAAAAACAATGCAGCTGTAGTGAAAACCCCCTTTTCACCCTCTAAAGGACCTATCACAATACCTGAGGAATGCTAAGTCCCTATTATCATGGCTACACAGGTAAAAAATGCACTGTCCAAAGCCAAGAATACAGCTTCCATGGGACCTGATAATATCCATGGCTGTGTTCTACATGAATTACAAAGTGAACTGGCACCACACCTGAGTACCCTGTTCAATCACAGCCTCATTTCAGGCTTTGTTCCTACTGAATGGCGCACTGCTACAGTCATCCCGCTCCACAAATGGGGAGCGACTACAGACCCTGGGAGCTACCGCCCCATTAAACTGATGAGAGTCTGATATGTAAGGCTATGGAGCGCATCATCATGGATGAATGGAGGACAGCAACTGTCACCCTCTTGAGTAAAGATGGGGTATCAGTGGACCTGAAAAATTATAGATACATTAGTCTGAACAGCCTCATCTTTCAGACTATGGAAAGGATCATTACGGAATTCTAAAAAGGAAGTCTAAGATCGCAGAGTAAACAAAGCTAGCAACAGTCACGGTAAAGACGTATTCTCAAATCAAATAGCCAAATTATGGAACTCTCTACCCCACAGCCTACAAAACACATCTGAATCTACCAATTTCAAACAACTACTATTTAAACATCTATCCAAAAAGTGGCATTGCTCCTGAGCCAAACCTGACTGACTAGATATCTATAACTATCTCATCGCACTGTCCACTCCTTATCTCATTTTCTCCCTCTCCTCAGTGTTATTAAAAAATAAATTAAAAAAAAAAAAAAATATATATATATATATATATATATATATATATATATGTATATATATATATATATATATATATATATATATGAAATCTCATTTGTTCAAAACTATTACTCAATATGAACACAGTAATAATTTTATTTTTCTTGCAGTGATCTTTATTGAAATGCTTGTGTGTTTTTCTTTTTGAACCTGCATCTACTACAAAACTCTATTGAATGCTTCTTTGTATAGACTAACTAGATCTATATGCATACTATTGTACTATCTTATTATTGTATTTTGCTTATATTTCTGTGGAGCTTTTCTCCCCAGGGCTCTGCTGAAAGTGGGGCTTCTGGTGCAGTTGGACTTTCTCGGTAAACAAATATAAATAAATTAATTAGTTAGTTAATTAATTGATTAATTAATAAGGTCATAGGTGACCAGCTGACTCTTGAAACAAGCCAGTTCAGATTTGTTATGGGCTGGTCCTGCCCACTTAATTTGGTTGACTTCTTCTAAAAGGTTACTGAAGCACCGGATGAGGCAGATTAGTACACACTATCTAGATATCACAAATGTATTTCTAAACCATTTTTAAACCATCCTACACTCAAGTATTATAAGTAAACTCTCACAGCTAGATATAGGGTTGACATGGAGTGATGATAAGGGTCAGAATGAAGAGATGATAGGGGTCCAAATAAAGAGATGACAGGGGGATATTCCAAGCTGACTCTCTGCCAGCACTGCTCTTTTGTCCTGGCCTTAATCCATTAAATTGTCTACTTAACAGATTAGAAGGGACCCCAGGAAGTAATTAAACACTATATAGACTATCTGAATGGATGTCCTTCCTTTTTGAAATTTACTTATCAAACTAGTTCTGAAAGCATTAGTTATTTAGACACAGTTATAACTCATACTGAAGTTGAGTGTAAATCCAATATTTCTGGGAAACCCACCTTCTCCAGTTCTTATTTGGAGTATTTTAGCTGCCATTCCCAAAAACAGAAGAAGAATATTATTAAGGGACAGATGATAAGGGCAGCCAGGATGACATCACTATTTGAGGATGTCGTAAGAGAAATGGACAAAATTGGTGATATGTTTTCTGACAGAGAGTACCCCAATTTTCTTATTCAGGATACAAAAGACTATGTTATGTCTAGATGGGGTCAACAATATAAACCATTGTTGGGTAATGAAATAGTTAAACAGAACAACGGACAGGACAGAGGGAATTTTGAGAGAGAGATTTAATTTTAAAATATGGTGAACATATTAATATGCTTAAGCACATATTTTATACAAACTGGAACATTTTTAGAGCTAATTCTGATTTACATAATCTCTTGGGCCCCAAACCAATGTTTGTACAAAAGGTTGGGTTTAATTTTAAGAATAGATTTGAAGGACAAGGTGGGTATTGATTATATAACAGAGATGAGAAGAGTATGACAAGAAAATGTGTGACATGTAATCAATGTTCATTTATATTGGAGGTGGACTATTTAATACTCGAGAATGTTATAAAGAGTAAGGTATATTTTAGAAAACACTGTAAGCAAGTTTCCTTCACAAAGTAAAAACCAGTTCACCAAGTAAAGTTATTAGCACTTTCATTCCCTTTATTACTTAGTACAAAATGGAACTTCATCAGATAACACGATCTTACACACTTCCATCTTTTACATACACATCCCATCCATGCACCAATAAAAATTCACATTTAATTTGTACACACACTGTCTTAAACATCAAGAACATGTCTGAGAGGAACAAAACTACAAGTAGGATCCCTATGGGGAAGATGAACAAGTGTAATGCATGTAAGGAGTGTAGATACATTTATGAAACAAAAAATGTGGTTATTAAAGGGTATAGAAGGGTCCTACCAATACAAGGGAACTACAGATGTAATAGTAGATGAGTAATATATGTGGCCGTGTGTCAGCCATTTTCTGCCTTCTATACTGGGAAAACTATTTACTAGTTAAAAAAGATGATTTACCAACACGTATATGCAATAAGGAAACAGGGTAGGACCAATGCCCTATATAGACTCAGTGTGAATTGTAGAGATTTCAAAAAGTTTCTCTTTTGTGTCTTGGAAAAGTTGGTGGGACAGGACTGGGGGGGGGGACTGGTCCAGTTACTTAGAATACAGGCAGACATATTGGCAGGTTTTGCTAAACGCCACAAGTCCCCTAGGAATTAATGAAATTAATAAAATGAACAACAGGGTGAAAAGGGTTTCATAGGATAGTTTCTAGCCACCGGTGGAGAATAGGAAAAATGGGTTTTAAGATAGGGATTGCTTGGAATATTAGCTATTCAGCACAAATGTATTTTTTGCTCTCTCTCGCTCATATATATATATATATATATATATATATATATATATATATATGTGTGTGTGTATATATATATATATATATATATATATATATATATATTTTTTTTTTTTTTTTTTTACAATATATGCATTTTTTAACAACATATACTGTATTTTAAAAGTTTTTTTCATATTTTTATTAATGAAAAAACATTTCTTTTTAAGACCGTGTGTGTACAAATTAAATGTGAATTTTTATTTCTGCATGGATGCAATAAGTGTATATAAAAGAAGGAAGTATGTAATGTTGTGTTATCTGATGAAGTTCCATTTTGTACTAAGCAATAAAGGGAACGAAAATGCTAATAACCTTACTTGGTATCCTGGTTTTTACTTCATGAAGGAGACTTCCTTACAGTATTTGTGGCATTTGTACATTATGGTGTTTGACGATTATATTTTAGAAAAGGGAATTGTTTGACCAAGAGAGTTGTTTACCTGGCTAAATGCCGTGGATGTCTGGCATTTTATATCGATAAGACCAATAGGTCCTTAAAGCGTCTCATTTATAAACATTTATATAATATTTAAAAAAAATGTCAAAAATGCTTTAAGTAAACATTTGTTACATAGCCCCAAATGTACTGGTTTCCTCTCTGCTATAATTGATCAGGTGAACATTAATCGTAGTCAAGGGGATGAGAAGGAAATGAAATGGCAGTTAAAATTAAATACCACTAGAGTGCCTGGATTAAATGCTTTTATTTCCATACTGCCTATGCCTAAGCTTAAAGCTAAATGCTATCACTGAAATGTTAATTATTTTATATATATCGGTTTGTCAAAAAATTGAATAATCTTTTAAAATGCTTTTTAGAGTAGTGGTAATTTGTATTGTATTTAAATGTATTAAAATACCTTATGATAGTTTTTTTTTAATTGTATTGCATTTCATTTTCATATTTAATTATTAGATTGATTGATTGATTGATAGAATATGTTACATCAGCAGTATAAAGATGGTGTTTGTTGAATTGTTTCTTGTTCTGATGAAGTCTTCCCTGAGTAGATGAAAGCACTTAACCATTAAAATATTATACTCAGCAGTCTCATGTATTGTGGCTATTGGTGTATACTATCTTGTACTTAACAGATTAGGTCATAGCTACAGTTTGGTTCCCAGAAAACAACAAAGTGTAAAAACTTCTCTCATTTTCTTTTTGTAGATGATTTAAAATTTTACAGTTCATCAGATGAGGAAATGAAAGCACAAATGCAAGAGGTCAAAATATTTTCAGATGATATAAGAATGTCATTTGGTCTTGATAAATGTGCAAAAGCAACCTTTAAAGCAATACAGCTTCAGTTTGGGACAGGAATGTGAACTTGAGCAAGGGGGAGTATATAAATATTTTGGAATTAATGAAGGATCAACAATAAAACATGAACAAATGAGAATAAAACTTTGTAAGGAAAATTTGAGAAGACTTAAATTAATACTGAAAACAGGGTTGACATCTTGGAACAAACTTCAAGCTATAAACCAATTTGCTCTTCCTGTCCTAACTTATAGGTTTGGAGTGATTGGCCCCAAAAGCTGTTAGACAGGAAAACAAAAAGGATGTTTCATACTCTTCAAATGATTTATAAAAATCACTGGATACCAAGACTATGTATTCCCCATTCTGAAGGAGGTATGAGCCTCCTGAAAATTGATTACATGTATAGATTTGCAATAGTGGGACTGCATACATATCTGCTGAGCCTACAAGACCCAAACATAGTGAAAGTTTTGAAACATGAGGAGAATAAGTCTAAGATGGCTTCCCTGCTTAGTATAGCAGAAGCATAATTAAGCAGCAATGGAAATCAAGCCAGAAGTAGATAAAAATCAGGCAGCAATTGAATGTGCCAAAAAAAATAAAAGAAAGAATATAAGGTGAAGGATCAGATGAGAAGGCAAGAAATATGGAAAATGCATAAATATAGTTACAAGTATAGAAACTGGTTGGAACTATCTCATGTTGATCAGGATAGAAATCACTAATGATTAAGGAGAGGTGAATTTAAACCAAAAGGCAAAAGGTTAATATTGGTTGTCCAAGAGAGTCAACTACGTACACATTGGTTTACAAAGTATATTGAACATGTGGGTGAAACAGACAAATGTAGATTTTGTAAAACAGAATTGGAAACATTTGCACATCTTATTACGGGTTGTGATATAATAATGACAAGAAGGACTGTATACTGAAAGGCATAATAATGTGACAAGACTGTTGCACTAGGGATTCTCCAAGCATTATAGTACTGAAGTAGCTGAAAGACACTGGAAACATAAGCCACAAGGCATTATAGACAATGATGAAGTTTATATCACATGGGATCACCCATTGCCAACAGTTCAAAACATAGACAAGAGAAAACCAGATATTGTAGTCCAGGAAATGAAGACAAAAGTAGCACTGATCAGTGAAATTGCTACAAGT
Source organism: Protopterus annectens (assembly GCF_019279795.1). NCBI lineage: Eukaryota > Metazoa > Chordata > Ceratodontiformes > Protopteridae > Protopterus > Protopterus annectens. Next base: position 1,560,374,140 of record NC_056731.1, on the reverse strand, counting down.
GATTACAGTGTTTTACATACACAGAGACATAAAGTCATAAGATACCAGGATCTGCAGGCAGAAATGAGGGCAATGTGGAAGAAGAAGGAGAAATACAGGCAAAGGCACCCAGATGTGAAAAATTTCCCAATACAAAACCCAAGATCACAAAGTGGGAACATAGAACAGAAGATCAGTAAATTAGAAGTTGTTGTTGTGTCTTTCGGCTTATCCCGGTTAGGGGTCACAACAGCGGAACCCCAGTCCGCTAATGTTTGGTAGTGGATTTTTACGTGCTGAGTTACCAGGCCTGACACACAACCTTCAACAAAGGTACGCCCATTCACACACGCCTCCACACAGAAGACGCTCTAGCTGAGAATCGAACGGGAAAATGTCTTGCTGTGAGGCGACAATGCTACCGCAGCACCACTACCGCGGGTCAGTATCTGAAGTTATGGAATACCTGCAAGTGAAGGATTTAGCATAGAAAGTATAACACAGGTTATGTCACAGGATAATGGAACAATGAGTCCTCCAAGTAAGGAGAAACAGGGGGAGCAGGAGACATGTGAAGAAGAGATATGAACATGAGAAAGAAAAAAGATTTAATATGATGCATCATTTATGCAAAGGAGAAAGCAAAGCTAATCAATACAAAAAGCAGCAACAAAGATATTTGAAGAGAAATACAGACAAAAGCATCCAGATACAGAACATTTTTATAATACAAAAAATATGAAAACAAAGGGGGAAAGTAAAAATAGTATTACTAATGGAGAAGTTAAAAGAAATAGAAACTGAAGTTATAGATTACTTGTAAAGTGAATGATTTACTGTAGAAAATCTAACTCTGATAACATCACAGCATGATAGAATAATGAATCCTCAGAGAAATCAGTGGAGCAGGAAGCATCTGATCAGTTGCCATATAAAGATACATTGGAGCCTTCAGCAGGAAACCAGTAAAAAAGTTCAGCTGGAATTGCACAGCAAGGGAAGGAAGAGAAAATTGTGACAACTTTGACACAGTCAATGTTGGGAAGTAATAGGCTGGTGAGTTCCCATATGAGAGAGCAACAGATGACACACAATGAAGCTGAAGAGAATATGGCACAGGAAGATGTTCTGGAACTTTCTGTAGAATGCCCACAGGAAAAGGAGAACAAAGAATGTGCCCTTAGTTTAGAAGACAATGATCTAAGAGAAGAGTTGTTTGATGTAATAGAGTTGGCTAGACATATTAAAAACAAAGAAAGAAAGAAACTGCAGAAAGTTAATAAGGACCAGAATTTTAGAAGCTTGATAAAACAAATGAACACAGTAATCAAGCATGTTCATAGAAATGCATGTAATATCACAGAAGTAAAATAGGATGTATTGCTATGCAGCTAAATTAATAACAGATAAATTCTTAACAAAAAAAAATAGAGCAGTAAAGGAAAGAAATGGGAGAAGCCAAATGCCATCCTGGAAACATCAAACAGAGAAAAATATAAAGCAATTAAGACAAGCACTGTCACTATTAGAAGAGTAAAAAAGAAGGACCAAATCAACAAAAATAGTGGTGGTGCTGTGGTAGCACTGTCGCCTCACAGTAAGATGCTGACTGGTTCGACTCTCAGCTAGAACGTCTTCTGCGTGGAGATGTGTGTGAATGGGCATATCTTCGTTGAAGGTTGTGCATTAGGGCTGGCAACCCAGCATGTAAAAATCAGCTGCCAATCGTTAGCGGACCGGAGTTCTGCTCTGGTGACCCCTAACCGGGAAAAACCGAAAAGACACAACAGCTCAGAAAGATAAACATGATAAAAGCAATGTACGGTGTCAGATCTATTGTACAATATTGCAAATAATAAACTAAAATTATCTGCAGAAGCTGAAAAACTTAAAATATATGCAGATAAATATATCGGAAAAGTACAAAATTAGCATTTTATTGATGACCCAAAAACCCTAATAGAGAATTTGTAAACAAGGCAAAAAAGAAAAGAAACACCACCAACAAAAAAAAAAACAAGAAATAGACACATTTTGGAGAAATATCTATGATAATTCTGTGGAACATAACAAATACGCTGAATGGATAGAAGAAGCAAGAGAAAGAATAAGAAGTTCAAATATACAGGATATGAAATGGGATGAAGTAAACGCCAGGGAAATTTAAACAAAATTAAGAAAAGCTCCTAAATGGAAATTCCCAGGCCCAGATGCAGAGTCTATCTTCTGACTGAAAGTACTGACATCTTTACATGAAGATTTAGCCATGAGTAAGAACTATTTATATGCCCACCCTGAACAGATGCCAAGCTGATTAACAACAAGAAAACAATACTCCTCCTTTAGAGCAAATCTGCAAGCTATCGTAAAAACTATAGAGCAATAACTTACCTTCCAATGATGTACAAACTATACACTGGAATTTATGCCAACAGAGTTTATAGTCATTTAGAAGAAAACTCAATCATGGCAATAGAACAAAAGGATAGCAAAAGAAAGTCATATGGAACAAAGGATAATTTGTTGTTAAATAAAAGCATAATGGAAAATTGTAAAAGGGAAGAATCTAAGCATAGATAGACTACAAAAAAAGCATATGATATCATCCCACATTCATGGATAAAAGAGTGTCTACAAATTTTTAAGATACATCTTACATTGATCAATTTCATTACAGTAACCATGAAACAGTGACAAACCACTTTGCAGCTAAGCCATGATAAACAATTTTTTATCCTAGGGATAAACATTCAAAGGGGAATATTCCAGGGTGACTCTTTATCTTACCTTTAACTCATTAAGCTATCTGATTAACAAATTGGGGGGACTTTAATAAAGCCCACACATTTTTTTCCATGTAGACATTGCATCATGCTACTAACATGGCCACAAACAGATTTAGACTCAGTAAACACACGGAAACTTCCATGGCATGCAAAACACTTCTTAAGCAGGTGAACTGCATGCAAATGAAGCAGGTAGAGTGATCAATCAAGAACACAGGCAGCCCTGCAGACCCCATCTCAGTGTTCATAGTGTATATGGAAAAATTCCATGTACAGGACTGTAGACAGACAAAAGGGGCTGTAAAAATGTAGATAAATAGACAGAGATGGCATAGCACACACAGATATGAGCAAAACTGTCCTCTGTGTTTTCCAAAAATTACAGTAAATATGTTAAAATTATTTTCTTTAATATTCTTGGCATGTTTGTGTAACATGTTGCAGTGTGCAAACACGCCTTATTAAAAAAAAACATTGAAAATTCAAATATTAATATCATGAGACAGAAATGTATTACAGGACCCTGGGTGCTGTATCTACAATGGTGCATTGGAGCTGTTGCTAATGTGGAAGGGAATGGAAGTATGTAGTATCTAGGTTATGAGCACAGATCCCTATGCGAAGTAGGTGGAGTTACTGAATAGTATAATGGGGTAACTGTGTCCACATATCCCCACTGTGTAGGCAGAGAATGGTGTTCCACACAGGAGGTAGTTGACATCAGGAGAAAGTGTGTCCAATAACTTCTAAGCTGATTGGAGTTTAGTTGCACCTGTTTGCGCGGCACGCCGCCATGCTGAGTGTGGAAGCATGGGGGTATGTGTACACTGATGTCTAAGCTTTGTTTACCTATGGGGTGTGTGTTTCTGTGTGTTTGCATGGTGCACTGCTGTGCTGAGCATGGAAGTTTGAGAGGGGGATGTGCACTAACTGCTAAGCAGTGTTTGCCTATGGGGAGTGCATTTGCGTGGTGCGCCCCACTGCTCAGAGTATCTAAAATGCCAGTCATGTATTAATTAGTGTTGATCCTTGCTTAACTTCAACTAGGGCCATTAAATGATATCAATGATATATTAGGCAGGTGCACTGCATCATAAGTAGCCAATCACCAGGCAGCACCTACAGTAGAGCACTAAAAAGTATACATACACCCTACAATCTGATTTTCTCCCATATTCTGCACCATTGTAAAACAGACTTGGGAATTTTAACTGAAAGAATGCTAGGGCTGCTGCAGGTCTGCTACATATATATGTTTTAGATGCTTAAGTCAATGTTGATGCTGCTGCTGCTGACAATAGGTCTAGGCAGAGAAGAAGAAAAGTATTCAGGCCCAGGGTATCCTTCCAGGAGCTACAAGAGCTGGAAAATGTAGAGTGCTACAGGGTGGACAGGGAAATATTACAAGAACTCACTGAGCTCTGCCTCCCTGAAATCAGGCTCTGAGCAAAAAGATAGGAACCCCTCCCAGTGGAAACAAAGGTATGTGTAACCCTTAAGAAAATAGCCACAGATACCTTCCAAAGACCAGCTGGGGACATGATGTGGGTCTCACAGGCATCAGCATCCAGGGTACTCCACCATTTCCTGGATGCCATGCTACCACATGCCAGTGAGCATATATATTTTCCCCTCATCCTGAGGCAACAGCCAGCAATATGCAACACTTCTACCATGTAGCACACTACCTTGAAGTACTGGGTGCCATAGACTGTACTCATACACATCAAGGCACCACACGGTGAGGAGGGGTAGAATCAATGTCAACCACAAGGGGTACCACTCTATCAACTGCCAAGTCATGTGCAATATCCAGGGCATTATCATGAATGTGTATGCTGGCAGCCCTGGCAGCTATCATGCCTCCCATATCTGGCATGCATCACAGGTGGACCAGATGTTTGCCAGGGGGGGACATACCACACGGCCATTTACTGGGGGATTCTGGCTATGCCTTGGAATCATAAATGATGACACCCTTCAGAAATGTGCACACACCCGTGGAAGAATGCCATAATGAGGCACACTCATAAACTAGGAACATCATAGAGCATGTGTTTGGGTTGCTGAAGCCACAGTTCCCGTGCCTCGATATATCTGGTGGAGTCCTGCAGTACTCTCCAGCAACATGTGCACATATGTTCACAGTATGTGACACGCTACACAATATGATCCTGCAGAAGCAGCTTCAGCAGGATCAGCATAGGGAAGGCATACAGAGCCCCCCACCAGTGCCTAGGTCACCACAGCCACACTCACAGGAGGACTCGGAGAAGGAACCCCCGATGATGTCCCTGTAGGCAGACATATGCGTGCCCAGTATGCCCTGACATTGGCTAAAAGACAATGCATAGCATATTCACTGACAACCTAGGACCCTACGGACTGACACCTTAGCCCTACTCACATACATAGAGTAAAATAGCTGATGTCAGGCAACCCACACAACCTATACCTATCCATGTATTGGCTGTGTACTGTTTGCATCAGACAGAGTCAGCTGTGAACTACAGTTCTGTCAACCACTGCAATCTCAAGGTAAGTCTCTAACCAACACAGCAATTGTAAGGATAACTATAAGGTATCGTATGCATGGATCTGCTGCTGTTATGCAAGGAAAGATAGTGAACTATTTGGTCAGAGTTAACATCCACATGGGAAAACTGATACCCAGTCCAAAAGTATGTGTTCCTTAATTTTCAGTAGGCCTCTTGGTTGGAATATTCACAACGTCAGGGAAGGGAGATGATGAACAGTGGGCAAGCATGATATTTGGATTACTGTCTACCAAAGCTGATTGTGTGCTGTTGTTCCCCCACCCCCAACACAACAGTGTACCCATATTACCTCCTTAACAGAAAATAAGCTATGGTATAGCAGTGGACCAGGCAATCTCAGGGCTGTAACATAGATAGCTCTCACACATTGTATGTCTCTCTTCACACAGGATAATAATGTAGATATGTATGCTGTTGGTTGTGTGATGAATGACCCCTCTCTGTCTAAAGGCCTGTGTGGCTCAGGGGACTAAGGAAGTCTGCATGGGTGATGATGTTGATGGTGCTAATCTGGAATTACTCACATCCTTTGCAGGTGAGGCAGTAGTATGTTGGTGTTTTCACAGAATGTCATAACTTCCAACCTCTTAGTGCAAGAAATCTCAACAAAGCCGGACAGATTGAGGGGCAAAGGCCCAAACATAGGGACAGAATTTAAATATTGGTCACATAAACCTAGACAGTTTCTGGAATTAAAGGTGTTGCAGTAGTACATATTTTCTGATGTATATAAAGTCTAACACGCAATTGTTTGTCTGCAGTTAGTAGAATGTTTTGATGTCAACATTTAATAAAGCACCAGAAGAACAAAAATGTGTGAGGAGCTGACCAAACATATGAGGCAAAACTCTGGACATTCTGTGAAAATCAGTCATTTGAGAAGTATGCAGACTGTCAGTCTGTTGGTGGTGTAACATTATCAACTTCAGTCACATATTTAGTACAGCAGACAGCTGGTAAATGCTGTGGACATTTGGAGTGAAGTGCAGTACTGCAGAAACAGGGGCAGATGTTAATGTCTGTAACATACAAAATCCCAGACTGGAATACAGGTAGGTGTGGCCTGGAGTCATATTTACAAGTACTGACATTCCCACTGGGCATGCTCATACACTTTGCAAAAAAGAGTGCAATTCTTTTGGCCCTTCATTGATATAACCTATGTATAAATGTGTATACATACAGACATATACATATAGATATCTATATGTCAGAATCTCTCTCTCTCACATGCATAGTATATCTATTGCTATGTAGTGTCAAATAGATATATAATGATATATATATATATATATATATATATATATATATATATATATATATATATATATATATATATATATATATATATATATAAATGATACATAGATCTCCCATATATCTACATAACGCAAATACAGATCACAATCACACACAGCTACATATATATATATATATATATATATATATATATATATATATATATGGGTCTACTTTGTTTCACAGAATGGCATTTCATCGAACTTACATTTCACTGAAAGTTCATTACATCGACAAGCATTTTAGGTGGGGGGATGTGCCCCCCACACCCCCCCAACTATATATATCAACTCCAGGGTCGCACAACATTGGGGAAGGGGGCAAATGCTTGTCGATGTAATGAACTTTCAGTGAAATGAAAGTTCGATGAAATGCCATTCTGTGAAACAAAGTAGACCCATATATATATATATATATATATATATATATATATATATATATATATCCCTGTTATGTACAGAAATATGTGTGTGGATGTCTGCATTGTCCGACATACCCTAATAATGGTGAGTAAACTGCAATAGCATACAGCCATAATGTTGCTCAAAGGATCCAAGCTAAGGGTGCAAAATTACATAATCCACTTATCTACAGACCCCTATGCCTGCCAGATGTCACCACGTAGACAGACACAGGTGAGCAGGTGGTGTAATGTATAATGGTATCAACACATGTATGGACAGGCACATTGTCCCTGCTCACAGTGCCTCCCATCTAACTGCAAGCAGCCACATATGGTCATACTGGTAACTGTACACACAGTTAGGATAACAGCAGTTATCAACAACAACAACAGTATAAAACATTATCACTCTGCAGGCCACAGATGCTGTTCAGCAGAAGCCTAGTTTGAGTACTGCACAAGTACTGTGCCTGAAATCACATATACAGCAGGCTTAACCTGTGGTACATGTGATAAGTACTGTGAGCTATAGTGTATAAGCCTTGATAGGTAGGGGTTCTAATCTCACTACAGCCCACGTGGTGTGTGTGTGTGTGTGTGTGTGTGTGTGTGTGTGTGTGTGTGTGTGTGTGTGTGTGTGTATATATATATATATATATATATATATATATATATATATATATATATATATATATATACCCCTGCAAAAGAACAGATATGCCCTCATGAGCTAACCAGCAGCAATGGTTATAGGTTCATAGGTTAGTACTAGGCTAACTGCCTTTGTGGGCCATTTTAAGCCTAGCCATTTACCCTATCCGAGAATCAAACCCTGGACCTTTGTGTTTATAAGGTGAACACCTTAACCATTATGCCAACCTCCCACCCTGAAAATCACCAGCCCTACCAAGTCTCAAACCCAAAGCCCTATACACCATAGTCAGAGCAATATACCACTACACCATTTCAGTTATAAAACAACCATGCTGCTACAGGGGATATGCATACACAGACACATACAGTCACACACTTGCCAGTATTGAGATTAGAACCCCTACCTCTCTAGTTGCATGTACTATAGCACAATGTCCTTATTGCATGCGCCAGGAGCCTATATATGCACTTTTTGGTCCATAACTTGCTACTGGCTTCCAAACTGCCCTCTTATACAAGGCCTGCTGTTGTAAGCTACCTTAAGACTACCAGTTGACAATATAGTGTCAGACATAAGCTGTGATGCATGTGATAAGTACTATGATCTATAGTGTATAAACCTAGATAAGTAGGGGTTATAATTTCATTGCAGCCCACATGGTGTGTGTGTGTGTGTCTGTGTGTGTGTGTGTGTGTGTGTGTGTGTCTGTGTGTGTGTGTGTGTGTGTGTGTGTGTGTGTGTGTGTGTGTGTGTGTGTGTGTGTGTGTGCATGTGTGTTTATATATATATATATATATATATATATATATATATATATATATATATCTACACCCCTGCAAAACAAGGGACATGTCCTCATGGGCTATCCAGCAGTAATGGTTATGCACTTTTTGGGCCTGTAACCTGCTGCTGACTTCCAAACTTCCATCTTCTACAAGATTTGCTGATGTCAGCCACCTTAAGACTACCAGCTGACAGTATAGTATCAGACGTAAGCCATGGTGCATGTGATATGTACTGTGATCTGTAGTGTATAAACCTAGATAGGTAGGGGTTCTAATCTCACTCCACCCATCAAGGTGTGTGTGTATATCCATATGGCATATGTATGATAACCTTTATAACTTAGACATAGTTACTGTTTTGCATCATTTTGTTTGTAGTGGGTGATGTGGCCCCCCAAATGACAGATCACAATGAGGCTTGCTGATATCAACAAGCATTATATGTTGTAAACTGATTGCATTAGCAGACATGAGTTGTGTTGAGTGAATCAGGTACTGTGATCTGTAGGTGATTATTTTGTACATGTGTCTTACAATGCTAGAAACACATATAGTCATTATAGCTCTATTTAGCTGAGCTTAGCAATGCTGTGCTATGCAAAGTGTCACACTACAAATATAAAGAAAAGAAAAGAAAAAAAGGGGAAATAGGGAAGTTGTGAAATGGGGGCAGTCAGGGAGAAAAACATAGTAAAAGGCATGGAGGGATGTGCAGGAGGGGTGTAGAAATGAACCATATCTATCCATTTTTGTACAGCTACAACTGTGCACTTTGACAGATTTGTAGATGAATTTGGATTCTCAAACTCCAGAGAGAGAGTGGTGAGGACAACATAACTGCATTGTCAAGCCAATTGGATTGAATTACATTTGTCCAGTAGATGTGTGAAATGGAGAGCTATGTACGGGACGGTATTCTTTTGGGACAGGTACCCATTATCTTTTTTTAAGGTGAGAGTGGAATGTTGGAAAGAGACATAGGTACATGTGTGGGAGGTAAGCTGGGTAGGTGAGGATGCATTTGCAAACAGACAAGACAGACAAGAGAGCAGACAGGGGTGGTGTGTGACCCATGATGGGGGGGTGAACACCTTGGATAGGGAGGGATTTGTGGAATCCGAGTCACATGTGCCTCCAGACAGCAACAGTGTGACTCATGTCTCCACCCATGGGACTGTCAAAACTGTTCCATCACTGCCCTGAGGGTGGCTGTGCTGGAGGCTGGACACCAGGGTGCCCAGCATGCCCTCAATACAGCGAAGGCAGTGGTCATAGCCATGGTGGACTATGCTGTGCACCAAGAATGGCAGCTCCACATGGGTGACAACACCCCATTCACCACTGGTCCCAGAGGGGGGCTGGGCCCCATCCTCTGGGGCGATGCTACCCAATGCCGCAGGCAGTGCAGGGGCAGCAGACAGGGCACCACCAGTCTGGGTCCCAGATGTGCTGGTACCCTGTGCCACAGCCTGTGAGGCAAAGTAGGGGATCAGCCAGAACCGGCCTACCTTGATATGCTGTGGTAAATTAGGTATAGCAATAAGTTGTGGTACATAACAACCAAAGCAATGTTAGTATTAACAGAATTGAATATCATATTTATTCATCCAAATATATATTAATGCATATTATGTACAACACAACATTAAGTAACGTAACAGTCATTATGGTTTTGTTTACAGCATGCCAGTACAAAGTTAACCATAGGACCAACAAAACAGTTTAAAAATATGCTAATATTCAACCATAATAAAATCTAAAAATACTCAACCACATTTTCCAAAATACAGTTTAACAAAATATGTTATTATTAAATCATGCGGTGGTGGTGCTGCGGTAGCGTTGCCGCCTCACAGTAAGACATCCTGTTAGATTCTCAGCTAGAGCGTCTTCTGTGTGGAGACATGCGTGAATGGATGTACCTTTGATGAAGGTTGTGCGCCAGGGCTGGCAACTCGGCATGTAAAAATCTACTGCCAATCATTAGTGAACCGGAGTTCTGCTGTGGTGACCCCTAACTGGGAAAAGCCGAAAGACACAACAACAATAATTATTTTTTTACAGAGAAAGTCCGACTTGGAATGAAGCCAATTTTCAGTGGAGGACTGAGGAGAAATGCTCCAGATGCATGTCTTTGCAACATGGGAGGAAACCCACATGAATGCAGGGAGAATATGCAGACTCCACACAGAAGGCACCCCAGCCAGGAATTAAACCATAAAACCTTTTGCTGTGAGGCGACAATGCTACCACCCCACCATTGCACATATGTCCCACTAATCAAACACATTTTTCCAAAATATAGTTATTTTAACAAAATATGTTAATATTAAATCATAATAATGGATAACAGTAATAAATAAATGAAGATAAGGGGTGGAGAAAAAGAGAGAAACATTCCATTACTGACGTTGCAGATTATATCCATGAAAACACTGAAATATATACTCTATAGGTGTGTAGTGTCAAGTTTGAGTACAGTGACTACAATTCTCCTATAACTGATGTAGCATATACATACCTCTCAAGCTGTTAGCATGGGTCAGAATGGGCCAAGCAGTAACAAATGCAGGTACACTACTACACAGAACAGTTTCACATAATGTGAACTTAAATAACTACACAGGTGTTCTGTAAATCGATTTGGTAATACATTGCATTCCATGTAATAATTTATTTGCTAATCATGTGACGGATTAGGCAGTTTTAATTACATTATGAGAAATCATGACACTTGAGAAGCATGTTTATGTACAGTAAGTAAACTAGGCGGCCATCATGCCTTAGGTGTCAGGCATGGGGGTACAACCCAATAGCTGTGACTGCAGGGAGCATCTGCAAAAAATGTAATAATTGACTGCAGCAATTTAGTGCAGAAATGCAAAGGATACAGCCATACTAGGATTACACAGCTTTATTTATTAATCAACAATGAGAATGAACACATTCTTGGTATTGATGTTAACATTCTGTGAAATCTAAACACAATATCTACTCATAATATGGGCCACCTCACCCATATACTTGTTGTGGTCTGGGTGAGAGAGAAAATGTGAGCTTTACATGGCTGATACTGAAAATTTAGTGCTAGATACCATTGGATTTGAACCCAGGACGGTGTGTGGCAAAATGTACTGCATACAAAGCATTTAACAGACTGAGTTACTGAGTCACAGTGGACTTTTGAGTGACTGATACTTGTCTGGAACAATACAAGTTACAAGACATTCCTCTGGAATTCTAGTACTATTACAGTGTTATACTAGACTTCAGTGACAGTAGAACACACATGCACAGAATACAACCATACTGCATATATGAAAAAAGCTGTAGTTTAGAATCAATAATGCTAGTGAACATATTTTATTATTATTGGTTTGAGATATCTGTGATGTCTACACAATATCAGCCAATGGACGGGTCTGTATTATAACATCGAAGTCTTACAACTTTGAATGTTATAATATCGAACCCAGTAGAGCAAACGCTGGAAATAGCAAAGCTGCAGAACACCAAATACTTTCCTAGGGAAAGTATTCAGTGGGCCGTTTCTGCAGCTTCGCTATTTCCTCAACTGTCGAGTGAAGGTTATGGATGGGTTAAGGTAAGTGTGCGAATGAAGGTGAGTGTGCGATTGGGTGCTGGTTAGGTGAGTTAGGGTTAGGGTTAGGGTGCGGGTCAGGTAAGTGTGCAATTGTGTGGACGTGAGGGTTAAGGTGAGGTAGATGAGTTAGGGTTAGGGAGTGGGTAAGGTGAGTGTGCGATAGTGACAAACATTAGGGTTAGGGTTGGGTTAAGGTAAGTGGATAGCTAGTGGTGTATGTATGGTTTAGTGTAGAGTTTTGTGAAGTGTGTGTGCGTGTGTGTGTGTGTGTGTGTGTGTGTGTGTGTGTGTGTGTGTGTGTGTATAGATTATTTATTTTGGTGTGCTTGTGTTGTGTGTATGTTTGTCGGAACAGCAAATTTTTTTCCCTGGGAAAAAATTGCTATTCTGACTGTTCGGTATTCTGGTGTTTTGGTCTACTGGTTTCAATATTATAACATTCGAAGTTGTTAGACTTCGATGTTATGATATAGACCCCAATGGACTTAGCTACCTCACCCATATACCTTTATTACCTGATGTCTGAGGAAGACAGAGAATTATGCAACTGATATTGGCCAGGAGACAGCCTTGAACAGTACTATGAGTTAAGCAATACAGTTTGCAGGCCATTAGATTTGCTGGCTATAGTTATTACAGTGTTACACTTGACTGTAGCAACCTTACCATAGACAATCAATGCATACAGCTCTACTGCATTGGTTTTGACAACATAATCCTGCTGAACGACATAGGTTCATAGGTTCATAGGTAGACACTAGGCTATTGGTCCTAGGGCCTATATAAGCCTAGCCAAAAATGTACCCTGGTTTTCGCCACCCAAGAAAATTATTTTCCTGTGCCCCTGTCGAGCAGAGCCACAGAAGTGATCCCTGGGGTGAATTTCCTATTTCCCATCCAAACATCAAGATTTTTCTTGAAGAGTGCTAATGAGGAGCTCTGTTTGACATAGATAGGTAGTCTGTTCCAGAGTATGGGATGTCTCTGGGACAGGAATGTATCCCTCCAGCATGTTCTGTTTATTGTGGTGACAAGGTTTAGGTCCCTAGAGCATGTAGTTTGGAGGGATTGGGATTTTTTTAAGTGGAGCATGTCCAACAGCTCTGGGTTTGCCATAGCTTAGTATGTTAGGCAGAGATCGCCTCTGAGTAGGCGATATGAGATGGAGTAAAGTTGGAGTTTTTTTAGATGGTCTGCGTAGGGCATCCGTTTGAGGCCAGTAATCCTCTTTATGAGGTATTTCAGTGGCCTTTCCAGTTGTTGTAGATGTCTTGTGAGGTACATACCAAAAGGGGCATTGTACTCTATAATGGATCTAATGAGTGATGAGTAGAGGGGAACAATGACCTCTTTTTTTCTGGATGAGAAACCTTTTGTGATGTGGTGAGCCATGTAGAAGGATTTCCTGACCACTGTGGTGATGTGATTATCAAAGGAGAGACTACTGTCCACCTGTGTCCCAAGGTCTCTTATCACATTTTCAGCATTAAGTAGACTACCAGCTATGTGGTAGTTATGGGTACAGAGTTTTTACCAAAGGGGATGACAATACACTTTTTGGCATTGAGCTTCAGGCCATGGCTTTGACACCAGGTATCAGTCTCAGTGAGGCCCTTTTTTAGTATGTTCACATTGTTAGGAGTTTCTATTATGGCTCCTAGTTTGCAGTCATCTGCAAACTTTGTTAGCCAAAGACCTTCTGTGTTAGCCTGTACTTCAGAGAAGTAGATACCAAACAGGAGAGGACCCAGGACTGAACCCTGTGGTACTCCACTTGTCACTGGTCTGAAGTTGGATTTGGAGTCCGCTATTTTCACAGTGTGGGTTCTGTCCATGAGCCAGTTGGCAACCCATCTTATGACATATGGATTTATACCTAGTTTAGTGAGCTTATCTATAATTCCAGAGTGGGGGACGGTGTTGAAAGCTTTGGCGAGATCTAGATAAGCTGTGTGAACCACTTTACCCTCATGTATGGCTTTGGTGACTGCTTCAAAGAACATCTATGGCTTTGGTGACTGCTTCAAAGAAGTCAATCAGGTTTAGGAGACATGATCTGCCTTTTACAAATCCAAACTGGGTAGGGTCCAGAGTTTGGAGATTATCAATGTCTTTGTTTATGAGTTCCATGCTTTGTGGTTCCATGGCCTTGCAGACCAGGCTCGTCAGGCTAATGGGGTGGTAGTTCCCAAGGTCTGTTGTGGCTCCCCCTTTGTGGAGAGGGATAACCATCACGGTGCACCATTCAGTGGGCATAAAGCCTGAGGTGAGGCTATGATTGAACATGGTACTTAGGTAGGGTGCCAGTTCATTCTGTAGTTCATGTAGAACGCAGCTTGGGATATTGTCAGGTCCCATGGATGCTGTGTTCTTGGCTTTGGAGAGTATGTTTTTTACCTGTGCAGCCATGATTACAGGAACTTTGCATTCTTCCGGTATAGAGATGGGCCCTCTAGGGGGTGAGAGGGGGTAAAGTTAGCACTGAACCTATCTGCCAGGATGTTGTTAATATCAGTTGGCTCTGTATATTTAGTGCCATTGTGCTGTAACTCAGAGCAGATCTCAGTGTTGCCATTGAGATTCTTGACATAGCTATAGAATGCTTTGTGGTTGTCTTTAGAGTCAGTGGCAATTTTGTTTTCATAACTAGCTTTGGAGGATTTTATGAGGGTTCTCAGCTTCTTACTGAGGTTGACCAGGGAGTTCCTCCAGTCATGAGATTTTACTTTTTTTTTGCAACAGTTTTTTTCTTCTGTTGTAGAGTTTGTTTATGGCAGAGGACCACCAGATTGGCTTCCTTTTTTTGGAGGATAACATCTTGGTTCTATTAGGGATAGCATGATCCATGCACTCATGTAGGTGCTTATAAAGTGCATTTGTGTAGGATTCAGCAGTTGTACCTCTATTGTCCATCTGCATGGGTGTCATGAAGTTTGCCACTTCTGTCTTAAGAAGTGTGAAGTTGGCTTTGGAGAAGTTTTTTACGATGGTTTCCCTAATTGGGGGTGGGGGCAGGATGTGGATGTGTAGGGTGATTAGCTTGTGGTCAGATCTGACCAACGAGGAATTGACCTCTGGTGTGGAACACTGGTTGCCCATGTTGGTAAAGACCAGGTCTATGATATTGTTGCCCCTAGTGGGGGTGTGGATAAGTTTATCCAAGATGTTGGAATTTATGAATTCCAGAAAAGGTTGAGCAAAAGCGTTGGTACATGAGTAGTTTTTCCAGTTAATGGTGGGGTAGTTGAAATCGCCCACTATTAGGGTGTTGGGTTGTACTCTAATACTTTCCAGTGTATCAAGAAATGAGGAGTGGGAATCCTGGGACATAATGGGGGGTCTGTAGCAAGCTACAGTTTAGATTGCGGTCTTGCCCAGAGTTAGTTGCACTTGGATAATCTCGGATGCATTATGCTGTGCAACTTGCCTGGAAGTGTGGATATCCTTAATGAATATGGACACGCCTCCACCTTTAGTGCTTCATTCTGGGTTAGGTGGCTGAAAGGTGTGGTATGAATTATAGCCTGGTAATGCAGGGGTGCTCTCTGGAGCTTTGAACCAGGTCTCTGTCACTGCACAGATGTCGATGTTCTCCATTTTAAGGAGTGCCTCGAGTGAGTGCACTTTGAGGTTTAGTCTTCTAGCATTGAATAGCATTACCCTCAGATTTTGCTTACTTTTACCTGTTATGGTGGTGAATTTGTCATTTGAACCTTGCCTAAAAAAGGCACTATAGGGTTGGCAAAAGACTTAGCCAGTATCCGGAATTCCAAGGGCGACAGGTGCAGGCCATCTCTGGCAAAGCACCATGGTCTGTCAATCATGTCGTCTCAGGCAGCCAAATACTGGATGCCCTTAGAATGACACCAGAAGCTTAGCCAATTGTTGAAGTCAATCATTTTGTCCTTGTACTGTGGTATCATTCTGGGTGATGGCAGGATGCTACTCAGGACTAGGGTTATACCTGCCTGGGCTACAAGATCAGAAAGCTCTTCGATGTCTCTTTTCATGTAGTCCAGGGACGTACATCTCAGGTCATTCACACCAACATGGACAATGACATTTTGCTTACTGTTATTGGTATTGTTATTGCTTTAATGAAATACACTTCTTATTGTTCATTTATTGCACTACAGCTCTAATTGCCCATTTATTGCACTACAGTTCTACATTTCCATTTATTGCACTACGGTTTTTCTTATGTATACTTTATTACAGTAAATGCTTTACTCTTTCTTGCTTATTGCACTAGAGTTGGCATACGAAATCCATACATACCATGCTCACAGTGCAACCTGGCCAAGCACCTGCCATGGGACTTGATAATGCAAGCCCTCTCAGCTGCAGCTACTGGAGGAAACACACCATTATGCATACTAGTTTTGAAGACATTCAGCTTGCATTTTGGTTAGACAGAGGAAGACATACTTACATACTTGTGAGGCATTCCCATCTCGAGCTTCGTGGACCCAGGTGTCCAGGGTTCCCCTCTTTCTCCTTTTGAGGTCATCAAAATGGTGATGACACTGCTCACTTGTGCTCAAGATACCAGTAAAACTGGTGAGCTCCTTGGCCAAATGGTCCCAGGCCTCCTCTTTATACTCTGAGCCCTGGAATGTGACCTGCATCAGTCAGGGTTCATGGTTTTTAACATGGAGTCCGACCATGGCCCTGGACCCCTGAATGCCCCACCTCTGTACCTGAATAAGCTCACACATTCACCAACACCACCAGAGATACCAACAGTTGATTGAACTCCAATGACTGTTGCAGAATTCCTGCCTATTGGGCTTAATATAGGCTGTTTTTCCAACCTTAAATATCATTGAACCACATTCAAAAAAACATTGTGTCACTTAGGATGCACAAACCAGCTAAGTGAAGCCAAGCAGCACAAAAACTCACAAAACTGTAGTTTTAGTGAGGCTTAGCACCCCACAAACATTGGTAGCTGTTAGCAAGTTTATGCACTGCTTAGCATGAATGAGCAGTGCTTAGCAAAGTGCAGCAGTGACAAAATTCACAAAAGTTTAATGAAATTAAAGAAAAATAGTACATTCATTTACAGACATATTCTGCTTGTTATAGACTCAAACCCAAGACCTACAACACATAAGACTGTAACTTTACCCATGTAGCTAGTTGGATGTTATAAAACTTTGTATACCTTCACATATACTACTAGGCTACTGTTAGCATTGCTGAGCACCACACCATGCAAAGACACTTAAACATAGCTATAATTAAATAATTAATTACATTCGGTTTCTATTTTTAGATGTCTGGCAGGTGTTGGCCATGTATGCATGAGCTCTACTCGGCTCTGCTGTGCTCTGCATCACACTGTGCAAACATACAAAAAATAAAAAATAAAGTAAAAAAATAAAGAAAAATAATAAAAACTTTATTATGATGATTATTTACATCTGGTTTCTATTTTTAGATGTCTGCCAGGTGTCAGCTTTCTATATGTGAGCACAGCTTGGCATTGCTGTGCTCCGTGCCGCACAAATATGCATTAAAAAAACAAATAAATAAATAATTACAAAAATTGTAACACATCATAAAAATGACATATTATAGAGTTGACGCATCGCACAACATTGCATCAGTGGTGGAGAGCATTACATGGAACCTCAACACATCTGCAGTGATGGTTAGCCGCTACTACACTTCTACCTACACTAATTTAATATCCATGTTCCTTGGCTCTCCGGCAGCATGCCATCATTAATATGCATGGCATGCTGCTGAGGGGAACCATGGCCGTGTACATGGATACATTCCATGTAGGCTCTAAACTGTGCCTACGTGGACTTTGTTAAATCCTGGGGTAGGTCATGGCTACAGTTTGGCTCCTAGAAAATAAGATTTCTCATCTTTTTGTGAAAGATTTAAAACTGTACAGTTCAACAGAATGGGAGCTGAAAGCACAATTGCATGTGGTCAAAATTTTCTCAGATGATACAAGAATCATTTGATCATGATACATTGCAAAAGCAACCTTTAAAGCAGGGAAACTGCAACTCCAAGAAAATATCAATCTGGGACTGGAACGTAATATAAAAGAACTTGAGCAAGAGGGAGTATATAAATATTTGGGTATTTGATGAAGGATCAACAATAAAACATCAACAAATGTGAATAAAATTTATTAAGGAATATTTTAGAAGACTAAAATTAATAATGAAGACAGACGACATATAGGAACAACTCTGACCTATAAACCAATTTGCTCTTCCTGCTCTACTTAACAGTTTTTAGGTGATTGACTGGCCCCAAAAGGCATTGGATCAGTTGGACAGAAAAAATATGGAAAATGCTTCATGCCTACAAAATGATTTATAAAAATCAGTGTATACCAAGATTACATGTTCCCTGTTCTGAGGAGGTATAGGCTTCCTCAAAACATATTACATGTATAGATATGCAATCTTAGTACTGCATACATATCTGCTGACCTCAGAAGATCCAAACATAGTGAAGGAGAACAAGTCTAAGGTGACTTGCCTACTTAGTTTAGCAGAAGCAAGTCGGTGTTAAGAGGGAATGGAAATTACACCAGAAGTAGATAAAAATCAGGCAGCAACTGAATGTGGTAAAAAGAACTAGAAAAAGAATATAAGCTGAAGAAAAGAAATGTGGAAAATGCATAAATATAGTTACAAGCACAGAAAACTCCCAGAACAACCTTATGTTGATTAGGATAAGAAGCAGGAATGGTTAAGGAGAGGTGAATTTAAACCAAAAGACAAAAGGTTATTAATGGTGGCCCAGGACAGTGGACTATGTACACATTGGTTTACAAAGTCCATTGAACACATCAGAGAAACAGACAAATGCAGGTTTTGTAAAACAGAATTGGAAACAGTTGCACATCTTGTTGTTGGGTGTGATACACTAATGGTAGAAGGCCTGTGTATTGAAAGGCATAATAATGGGGCAAGACTGTTGCATTTAGAATTGTGCAAATATAATACTGAAGTAGCTGAGAAGACTGGAAACATGAGCCACAAAACATTACAGAAAATAATGACGTTTATATCATGTGGGGTCACCCATTCCCAAGAGTTCAAAAAATAGATGCGAGAAAACCCGACATAGTAGCCCATGAAAAGAAGACAAAAGTAGCCGTGATCATTGAAATTGCTACATCCAGTGATTACAGTGTCTTATATACAAAGAAACACAAAGTCATAAAATAATAGAAATTGCATGCACAAATGAGGACAATGTGGAGTATGGATACCCAGACAGTACTAATAGTAGCAGGAGCAATGGGTCTCCCAAAAAAGGATTTACAGCTGTATTTCGATATGTCACTGATACATGTAATTCCAAGGAGTCATTTCTGGGCACATTGCAGGTGTTGCAAAAAACACTTTTGGCAAACATCAAAGATTGAAACAATACTAATTTCATGAACTTTAATCACACTTTACCTTAGGAATGGAGTCCATTCCCATCATGGTATTAGAAATTCTAAAGTCTTGGAGAAATTAAACCACTAGAAATAAATCCCTCTGTAGCTCATTGAATAGCAAATGGACTCTCAAACAGAAGCCAGAAAATTAGGGTGGGCTGCTATACCTCCTCTGAAAGACCTATCACTAGCAGTATACCCCAGGGTTCAGTTTTTGGGGCACTCTTCCATTGCGTTTACTTCTCAGAGGTCAAAGCTACTTAAGGGTTTATAGATGACCACATTTGCTGATGACTACAAACATGATGCCATCATAAACTCCCCAGAGAACACCAAGGTCTTCCAAGGCCTTGTCCAAACCAATAGCTCATGTAAAAAACATAGACTAAAATTAAATGTCAAGAAATATATAAAAATATTTTTTATCAAGCAAGAAGACTATTGTAGTTATTACATTGACAACACACCCCTGAACACTGATCCAGTAGTTAGGAACCTGGGAACCCATGTAGGCAATCAAATGACCTTCAATCATCATGTGTTCACAATTATAAGTAAGTACTTTTTCATTACTCATCTTTATACTAAGAATAAGGTGTCCAGATCCGGGGTTATGATCATTCCAAATATTCTGAATTCATAATACCAATCATTGATGAACATATAACAAAACTTGAATGCCCACTATGCTTTTGTATTAAGAAAATCAGGGACTTAAATCATAAAAACTATGCAGACCATCTCAAAGCCTTTTATCATTTCTCTGTGTCATACAGGATACTGAGGGGCAGTCTCTTTCTCACATTAAGAGCCTCAACTGACTCTATCCTGTTAGATGTGCAGCACATTTTTTATTTTATTTATTTATTTATTTATTTTACTTTTTATTTAACATTTGTTGACCGGGAATGTCCGACTAGGTTCCACAGAGCCTGTTTTCATTGGAGGCCTGGGGAGAAACGCTACACATTTACAAGTCCAATGTGGACGTAAATACACACACGAGAGATATAAATCTCTTTTGCAACATAACATGTTAGAGGGATAAATAGATATCACAGACAGTGCACTTCTTTGGAATCATCTTCCTCTTCATAAAAAGCAGAGCACTTCTGTTACACTATTCAAATGTAATCTGGATGAAAGAATGGGTAACTGCAAATTCAGTCCTGGTTTAGCACCCTTGTCCCTCATGGATACCGGCAACATGTAAATGTATTGCTCAGTTCTGGGTTATTTGTACTTAAAATGTAAGGGCAAATACTTCATTAGAATGTACAGCTAGGCATCTAATGATTTCCATGGATCAATAGCCTACTAAGTACCTATAAACCTGTAAATGTATGATATAAAAATAAGCAAAAATTTATAAGGTGAATTGTGATTTATGCATAGACAAACAATGGAGAGAAAACATTCTTTTGAAGAAATTAAAATGCTTGTGCAAATGAATATGTCAAAAGTGATGGTTAGAGATTTTAACTGTAATTTAAGGAAAGAAAAAAGAGGCTTAACATAGGATATTAAGATGTTAAGAGGGCTAATAAAATCCAGAGATTTAAAAGTAAGCAAGAATATAGAATGGGCATATAAAAGGGAATTTTTTAAGATTGAAATAGATTATATAGTGCAGTCTACTCATATGAAAGAAATAATAGTGGTGTAGAGACAGAGTTTTCTGAACACAGAGCAATATGGGGTAGGATAGGGGAAGACAGAGAAATAATAATGGAGAGAAAATATAAAGAGATTAATTGAAGAGTTTTGAAAAGTAGAATAAATGAAAAGAGAGAAAGAGGGTTTATGAAAGTATCATATAACAATGACATTGGACATATTGGTGGATAGTGGATAACCAGAAGTACAAACTATATACTTAGAAGAAGTGAAAATAATAATAAAAGCATGAGATAAGCTGGCACAAAAAGAAATTATAAAAATTTTGAAGACATAGAAAATGGAATTAAAAAAGTAAAGGAAGTAGCAAGAGAGATGTGTGAAAAGAATAGACAAAAGGTAAAGATTATAGGCAAATATTTTTTGAACGGAGAAATGAAGACGTTTCTCCTCATTTAAGAAAAGAAGTAAAAATAAGAGCAAGAAGAATGGACACTATCTTAGATGTTAAAGGGAAGATAATATATAGATAAGCAGAGATTACTGAAGTAGTAGAAAAAAATGTACAAAAAAGGGTAAATGGAAGGGCAAGAAGAACAGGAAATGAAGAGAGTATCTGAAAAGTGGAAAAACATTTGTAGAAAATGATGTAAGAATAGAAAAACAGAGAGGTGAATAAAGAAGGTAAGAATGAACCAGTACCAGAATTGGAAGGATTCCTTTATGTGCATTACAAGGTAATAAAGGGAGATGAAAAAACATTGTTAAAATATTAAATTAGTATATGACAAGGTGCAATGGAGAACGAGAGATGTGATAAAATGTATATGGACAAAAATATGAAAGTAAAAGTAACAAAAGAGGAGACCTGTAACATTAGGGAATACTGACTATAAGATAATTATGAAAACACTACAAAAAGAATGGAGAAAGTATTGGATGAGGTAGTTGGAGCATGGTATATGGAACAAAAGTTAGAGCGGTGAAAGAAATGTTAACTACAGTAAAGAAGTAGAACATGATTTTGAAGAGAAAACAAAGAAGTAAGGTTGGTGGTATGTGATGTAGCTAAAGCTTTGATAAAGTGAGTCATAAAACAATGTGAAAGATTTTAGAAGCATGTGTTGTAGGAGAGAAATAGATGAATGTGTAAAAAATAAGTATGAAAAGAGAAGTAACACGGGGATGTGTATTGAGTATGTGTTTATTTGCATTTGTAATGAATGCAAAGTACAGACATGTATGCACAAAACAAGGAAGGCAAGATGAGAGATGGAAGAAAAAGTTATATTACCAGTAAATATCTCATATGCTGATAATGTAGCTATTTTAGCAAAAAACTATGGATGGATACGTGAGGTAATAATAATTTAGAAGCTGATAAAAAGACTACTTTCCAATTACATGAAATGAAGTGTAAGGAGTTTGATGAATTAAAAAAATAAGTGGAATATATTTTACAAAAAAATCGAATAAAGATTTTGGGAGTGAAATTTGGTGAGAATGAAAATATAATAACTGAGTGGGGAGAGATAATGGGGCAAAACATTGCTGGCTTGGTGGAAAAGCCTTTGTTTATTATTTTAGGAAAAAAACATATATGCTGAATACTTACAATTTAGGACAAATAGCATTTTAGGAGGAATATATGTATGCTTCCTACTCCTGTGGAAAAATTTTAGTTATTAAATATATTTTTTCAGTTTTAATCTAGGATCAAGGTTGAACATGGTGAGAAGAGAGATAATTTACTATAAAAAACAGGAAGGTGGATTGAATTAAAAACAGTGGTCCATTTAAATTCTATGCATTTATTTTATGTAATGAGAAATGTAAGGGAAAGAGAAACACAAATGATAGATAACATTATATGTATGGGAAGATAAAAAAGGAAAAAAAAAGAAGGATAAGATGGAAGTGAAAAGTAAGAGAAGAAATTAAATCATGGATGTTAAAATGGGTGAAGGTGTAATGGCTGAAACGGAGCACAGAAAATACAATTGGCTTGGCAGCAAGTGGGGGAAATCAGAAGCTGAAAATTGAGACAGAAGTGAAAACAGAGGAATGAGTTAACAGCCTCAAGTATCAGGGCTGGGTGGTTGAGGAGATGGGAAGTTTGAATGGAGAGGTTGAAGCTAATATCACAGGTGCTGCAGCCAAATGGTACAGAGTGTCAGTGGGAGTGTGTGACAGAATGCCAAAGAAGCTGAAAAGTAAGGAGTGCAAAGCAATGGTGTGAACACTACTAGTGTATGGTATGGAAACCTAAGCAGTGAAGGCAGAACAGCTGGGAAAGCTAGCAGTGATGGAGATGAAGTACATGAGGCAGGTGGGAGGATGTATATATAGTGGAACAGACTAAGAAATGAGAACATCAAAGCAGAAGACAAAGTAGCTCCAATTACAGAGAATGTCAAATGAAACAGATTACAATAGTTCCAGTGTATGTGTAGGAAAGGCAGAAGATAAATTGGTGCAGAGACTGGAAGAAGGCAGAGGAAATTAGGTTGTCCAGCAAAGGGAGAGATGATTTTGCATGAGAGAAAATCCACAGCAGTCAGGCATGACTATCAAAGAAGGTAGGCGAGTGTCACTGAACTGAGAGAGATGGAAACAGCTGACATGATGCCTCAATCTCATGTAGAAAATAGGAAGAAAGGAGGTTGACGATGATGATAGGTTGCCCAGTTTTTCTCTGCTGCTTTTTTTTTTTACTCTTTTTACATAGTACTTCATTTTCATTTTCATTCTGAAACCCTGCTGTCTCTGTCTTATTACTAAGTATCTTATCCACTTTGATGATATCTGCATACATTCCTTGTATCACAGGTCAGTTATAAATATCTTAAACAGTGATATAGGTTCATAGGTTCATAGGTGTTTACTAGGCTAACAACCACAAAGGCCTTTTTAAGCATAACCATGCATCCCAAATCTCTGACAAGTTCTGATACCCTTGATAAGTTTAAGCATGGGCCTCAGAGATGATCCATTTACAGGATACATGTGTCCATTAGAGACATAGGTGCCAAACCAGGGATGAATTTCCGGTTTCCCATCCAATTGTCCAAGTTGCACTTGAATTGGGCTAGGGAGGAACTCTGCTTTACATGGATGGGGAACTTGTTCCATAGTGGAGTAGTCTCTGGGATACATACCTGTCTCTCCAGCAGGTCCTATTTATATCACAGGCAAGGTTTAAGTCTTTAGAATGGATAATTCTGGTGCTGTTTGTTTTGTGGATATGCAGGACATCCATTAGAGTGGTGTCTAACAATATGGCAGGCATAGGTCTCATCTCAAAAGTCTGTAGGAGATAGAATACAGGGATAGGGCCTTGAGGCGGTCTGCATAAAACATTTTACTTATGCCCTGTATTCTTATAGTGAGAAACCTCTGTGAATGTTCCAATTATTGGATATACCTGGTTAGGTACATACCAAAGGGGGCATTGTAGTCAATGATAGGTCTGATGAATGCTGAATACAGTGGAATAATGACTTCCTTGGACTTAGATGCCATACCTTTGTTTATAAGTTGTACAACATAAAATGATTTCCTCACCACTGTAGACACATGATGGTCAAAGGCTAGATTACTATCTATGTGTGCCCCTAAGTCCCTGACTACTGGGTCAACTCTAAGGGGTGTGTTGTCAGTATGACAGTTACCAGGGATGGGTGACTTCAAAAAGGATACTATTATGCATTTCTTGACCTTCAGTTTTAGTCCATGGCTCTGACACCAGTTGTTTGTCTGTGTCAGCCCCTCCTGGAGAACAGTTTTGTCAGTGTGAGATTCAATGACAGCTCCTAATTTGCAATCATTCACAAATTTAGTCAGCAAGAGAATATATTAGCAAATGTAAATATGTGTATTCTTATGTTATTCTAAAATGCTTTCTATTTTTCAGCTTTCATCATTTTATAATTTCTTACAGCAATCCAGTTTGTTGCCCAGTTATTAAAACCAACCGTAGTTAATTTGTTCAATATTTTTTGTGCCTTTATATAATATATGTCCTAGGTATGCTCATAATTACATGTTGACCTATAATGCATCATCTGTTTTATTTCATATTCACTCGTTAAAGCATAGCTATGTAATTGGATTTAAATGGAATTTGTTTAATCCAGACTGAGTAACATCCCCCTTAAAACCCTTAATTAAGTTTTTTTCAAGCTTGTCTGCAGTAAATTGTCATATAAGTTTGGCAACAGTTTGTTACCTATTCAGTCTTTTTGATGTACAGTAGATCAAGGTTGCATGCAAATCCCTAATCAATTCACAAAGTGTTGAACTCAGTGGGTCAAAACTGCCTAAATGATCTTGCCCCATAGGATAAGCATTCCATTCCAGGCACTGAGTATGAATTAACCCCATTCTGAATGTGTGTAATTCAAGAAGCCAGGACTAGGCTGCACCATTGACACACAGGGATAAACCACTGACTATAGCCCTGTTAAACTGAATTAGAAGAGTAGCTTTGGCACTTCATGGCATAAGCAGGGAGGATGGATGTGCTCATCCTTAGTCATGTTGGCTCAGATGCACCCTCACTATTGATCCCTGGCAAAAGCCAGGGGTGTGCAAGGACTGTAGCTGAGTCACTCTCAGAGGAGTAGATAATACAGTAGGGTAACCCACTGCACACCTATCCCTGTACAAGACAAGCACATGCAGGGAGTGAGTCCTTTGGAGAAAACACTTTTCTGTAACAACATGACACTGATGAAGAGCAGCCTCAATATTATTTTCTGCCCCAGACATAGGTTGGAGCTTGTCTAACAGTGGCAATGCTGGGTTCAATACACCCAGTGAACAGGGAGAGGATCAGGGAGCAGATAATAGTCAGACATGGGGATCCAAAAGTTCCCCCCAACATAAAAGCTAGCATTACTGGAGTATCAGCTGGACCCAGTGAGGTAAACTATGGGACATCAGTCACATACAGTGTAATTGCACTGTTCTTCTCAGCACAGCTACTCCCTTCCCTCACTAATATGTTGTTCAGCAGAAAGTGCTGAGCATCATGTTAGCACTATCTGAAAAATAAAAACACCCACCTTCCCATTGCATGGTAGGAAAATCCCTCCAATAATGCAGACAAACCTGCTACCTCAGCTATCCTTGTCCCTCATTCCATGTGGTGTCATCAGTGGGAGCAAGCACAGCAGCATATTCCTTCATTCCCATAATTTGATAGTGACCCTGGGCCTGTTATCATACCCCTTGTCTTTGATTGTGTTATGTACCACAGTCAGGCAGGAGGACATAGATCAGCATAGCTAACAGACTGCTACTGTATAGAAGTTCTGTACTGTGCTGTGCAGTGATGTGTTCATAGGTTCATAGGTTCATACTAGGCTATCTGCCCTGGGGCATTTATAAGCCTAGCCCAGTTGTGTTTGGCTTACGCCACACCTTGATTTGAGTACACTGTGCCCTTTTTAAAGTTTAGTTTACTGTGCCTCTGTCTAATAGTGACACGGAAGTAATCCCCGGGACAAACCTACGATCCCCCATCCACTTGTCAAGATTCTTCTTGAAGAGAGTCAGTGAGGTGCTCTGCCTAACATGAATTGGAATTCTATTCCAGAGCGAAGGGAGCCTCTGGGTTATGAATCTGTCCCCCCAGCAAGTTCTATTTATTTCTGTGCTGAGGTTCAAGTCCCTCGAGCACGTGGCTCTAAGGGATTTAGATTTACTGAGGCGGAGCATGTCCATTAATTCTGGGTTGGACATAGCTTTATATGTCGGGCATAGATCGCCTCGAAGTAGGCGGTATGCAACTGAGTAGAGCTGGAGTTTTTTTAACTGAGCAGCATATGGCATCTGTTTGAGTCCCCTGATCCTCCTGGTGAGGTACTTTTGGGGTCTTTCTAATTGCTGCAGGTGTTGGGTAAGGTACATCCCAAAGGGGGCATTGTATTCTATGATGGGCCTGATGAGGGATGAATAAAGGGGCATGATTACCTCTCTTGATCTAGATGTGAATCCTTTCATGATGAGATTGGCTATGTAGAAGGTCTTTCTAACCACTTTGGCAATGTGGTTGTCAAAGGAGAGATTGCTGTCAACTTGGGTCCCCAGATCCCTAATTACTTTCTCTGTACTTAATGGGTTACCACTTATGTGGTAATTTGTGGGCACATTGTTTTTGCCAAACGGTATGACTATACACTTTCTGGCATTTAGCTTTAGACCATGGCTCTGGCACCAGTTATCTGTCTCTGCAAGACCTTTTTGAAGGATGTTTGTGTCAGCTGGAGAGTTGATTATGGCACCCAGCTTGCAGTCATCCGTAAACTTGGTGAGCCATAGTCCTCCCACATTGGCCTGTACCTCAGAAAAGAAAATACCAAACAAGAGAGGTCCCAGGACAGAACCTTGTGGGATGCCACTTGTGACCAGTTTTGAGTCTGACATGGCTCCAGCAACTCTGACTCTGTGGGTTCTGTCTTTGAGCCAGTTTGCGACCCATCTTGTGACATAGGGGTTTATATTTAGGCTGGATAGCTTATCTATGATGCCCGAGTGGGGTATTGTGTCAAATGCCTTTGCGAAGTCCAGATAGGCTGTCTGGACTACCTTCCCTTCATCTATGGCCTTGGTGACTGTTTCGAAGACGTTGACCAGGTTCAAAAGGCAGGATCTGCCCTTGACAAAGCCAAATTGGGTAGGATCTAGTGTCTGTAGGTCCCCAATGTCTTTGTTTATGAGTTCCATGATGATCCTCTCCATAGCCTTGCAGACTAGGCTAGTCAGGCTTATGGGGCGATAGTTTCCAGGGTCCACAGAGGCGCCACCTTTGTGGAGTGGGACCACTGTTGCTGTATGCCATTCTTTGGGCACATATCCTGTAGTGAGGCTGAGATTGTACAGCAGTTTTACTTGAGGGATTAGTTCTTCTTAGAGTTCATGTAGGACGCAACCCGGGACGCCATCTGGTCCCATGGAAGCAGTGTTTTTTGCTTTGGAGAGGGCGGCCTTCACCTGAGCATCAGAGATGTTTGGGAGGCTGCAATCTGCTGGGATAGATACTTGCTCTTTTGGGGGGGGGGGTGGAGAAGTTTGCACTGAACCTGTCTGCCAGGATATTGGCGATGTCTGTGGGTTCAGTGTATTTTCTGTTGTTTAGAATCAACTCAGGACAAGTCTGGGAGTTGCATCCCAGGTTCCTAACATAACTCAAAAAAGCCTTATGATTGTCTTTAGTGTCCTGTGCAATTTTTCTCTCGAAGCTGGCATTGGAGGATTTTATGAGGGATCGTAATTTTTTGCTAGTACTGATCAGAGATGCCTTCCCTTTTAAGGATTTTGCTCTATCATATAGTAACTTCCTCCTTCTGTTGTACAGTTTATTTATGACTGGGACCACCAGACTGGACGCCTTTGGATGATTGGGTCTTGATTTTGTTTGGGATAGCATGATCCATGCATTCCTGGAGATGTCCGTAGAATGCGTTTATATAGGATTCTGCAGTTTGGGCCATAGTTTCCATTGGCCCTGGGGCCTTGAAGGATTCCACTTTGGTTTTGAGAAGTGTGAAGTTCGCTTTTGAGAAGTTTTTCACTGTGGTTTTCTGGTCTGGGGGTGGGGTCAGGATGTGGATATCCAGTGAAATTAATTTATGGTCTGATCTTACCAATGAGGGATATACTTCTGGTATGGAGCATAGAGTCCCCATGTTGGTAATGATCAGGTCTAGTATGTCTTCCCCTCTTGTGGGAGTGGTGACTAGTTGTTCCATAGCATTTGAGTTTATAAATTCCAGGAACCTTTGGGCTAAGGTGCTGGGGCTTGAGTAATGCTCCCAGTCTATGTTTGGGTAGTTGAAGTCACCCAATATAATGGTGTTCGGTGAGATCTTCATGTTCTCCAATGTTTTCAGGAAAGCCGAGTGGGATTCCTGACTTTGAGAGGCTGGTCTGTAGGATGCTATAAACTGAAAAGCAGTCTTGCCCACTTTCAGTTGCACATGGATGGTCTCCGATACTTCATGCAATGCCACTAACCTGGAGGTGTGGATATCCTTGATAAATATGGAAACTCCCCCTCCTTTTGTGATTCGGTCCGGGTTTTGGGGCCGAAAAGCATGATATGAGGTATAACCTGGTAGTGCTGGGGTGCTCTCTGGAGCCTTGAACCAGGTTTCTGTCACTGCACAGATATGGATGTTCTCCATACTGAGGAGAGCTTCGAGTGCATGCATCTTGAGGTTAAGACTTGTTGCGTTTAGCAGCATTACCCTTAGTTTTTTGTTCCTTGTGCTGTCTATGGAGGTGGGTTTGACTTTTGAGCCTTGCCTAAAAAAGGCACTATGGGGGTGGCAAGAGCCTTTGCCAATATCCGAAAGCCCAGGAGTGACAGGTGCAAGCCATCCCTAGCAGAGCAACGTGGCTTGTCGAGCACATCATCCCAGGCTGACAGACACTGGACCCCCTTTGAATGACACCAAAATTTTAGCCAATTGTTAAAATCGATCATTTTGTCTTTATACTGTGGCATCATTCTAGGTGAGGGTAAGATGCTGCTCAAGGTCAGGGTCATACCGGCCTGGGCTACATGATCAGAGAGCTCCTCTATGTCTCTTTTCATGTAGTCGAGGGAGGTACGTCTCAGGTCATTCACACCAGCATGTACAATGACTGAGTCATATTTGTATTTGCTTTGGAGTGACCTGAGTGCTTGCATTATGTGGCGGATCCTAGCACCCGACAGGCAGCTCACTGTGACCTTCTCTTTATTCAGCCTGGTGAGCGGGACGTCAGTGTGTCTGACAATAGTGTCACCTATTACAAGAGTATCAGGTGTGTTATTCAGCCTTAAGGGCTGTGACGGCTTGGCACACTGACTTTGTGTGCTATGTGTTGTACGTGTTTTGTTTTGGGGTAGCGTTTGCTTGGATGTCTGCTTTGGAGGTCTCTGTTGCTTAGGTAGATTTTTATTTAGAGCCTCCGAGTATGTTTTTGTGTTTTTATGTGTTTGGTTCGCTGTTGTGGTGGGACTATGTGATACTGGAATTGTGCTGTGTGCGGTTACCTTCTCCTCCTGACTGGTTACGCCAGTTTTGAGATGAGAGAGCTCAGCCTCCAGTTTGGCTATATGGTTGCATCTCTCACATATATTTGAACCTGTTTGGAGGAGGAGAGGGTTGTCCGTGTACATGAGACAGTTGTAACATTGCCTCAAAATTCCCAGATTCACCAGCTGGACTGGAGAGGAAAGCATTGACTGACCTTTGGACATGTTAGAGTAATATAGGGAACTGAATTAAATCGGACCAATAAGGGACAAGGTAATTGTAGAGAGTAAAGAGTAAGTAGTGCTTATGGTTTATTAGTGCTAACTTGTAAGATTACTTATTTGGACCAGTGAGGGGCCTTAGAATGAGAATATGGTGATTAATTTGAGAGATAGAGCAGTTCTAAGGGAAAAAGTGAAGAGCAGACTTTGTGGAGCCAGGAATAGTTTAAACCCAATTAGCTGTCGCTGCCTGATGTTGCGCTATGCGCAAAAACGTGCAAAACCACGCAAAAGAGGGCTTTAAAAGAGGGAGATCAAGGAGTTTGGAATAGACCCAAAATGGCCAATAAAACTACAGTTTCAAGGCAGTAACCACTCCCACAGGGGCAGGCAGGCTGCTCAATGTTTATCACTGCCACTGATGAACACAGAGACTTCCCTTTAGCCCAAGCAAACAGTGACCTCCAAGAAACTTACAAACAGTTCAGAACAGCAAATCTGTAACTGAACTTTTTTTAAATCTCAGAAAAGTGGGAAAAAAGCAAGATTTTTTTGTTTTGTTTTTTTGTTTTTTTAAGGAAAGCAGAGGTTCACAAGTATCAACAAGTTAGAAGAGTGCAGTAAATGACCCCACATTTGAGTGCTAGGCCAGAGACAGATAAAATGCAAGTTTTAAGAAAAAAATTATTTTAAAAATAAGTGCAGGCAGGACATTCAGTAATCAGCTCTAGGTTGTGTTCTAAATACAGTTACCAACACAGAAATCAAGTTTAACAAGCCAGAAAATGCTCAAAAGTAGGTGGCAATGCAGAAAAACTTAACAAATAATCTGAAGCAAAATACTTAAAATCTCAAAAGTGGCTCCTTTCTTCTCTCAGCATTTTCTCCTCTTGGTGGGTGCTTCACCAACAGCCAACAAATCCAGAAAGATGCCAAAACCACGAGGCAATAGGGTTTTAAGAGAGGGAGATCAAGGAGTTTGGAATTGACCCAAAATGAACAATAAAACTACAGTTTCAAGGCAGTAACCACTCCCACAGGGGCAGGCAGGCTGCTCAATGTTTATCACTGCCACTGATGAACACAGAGACTTCCCTTTAGCCCAAGCAAACAATGGCATGTTATATTACAAAGTAAAGCAGCAGTGTGAATTAGGCACAGGAGCACTTTGTATACGAGTCCCTTTTAGACTGACGAAAAATCAAAAAATCTCGAACGGCTTAGATGTCGAAAATGCCATTCTTCATAATCGTTGTGAGATTGTGGTACAGTGAAGATCAGAAAATTGGCCCTTTCCTCACTGTGGTGCAATCTTGGAGTTGGAATATACATTTAGTAGGAGGTGTGGGGGGAGCACAATAGCGATTTCAATTACCTGCATTTCCACTCATGTGAGCGTTCAAAATTGTGAAATTTCATCTATAAAATATAGACCCTTTGTACAACACTATATGCAATATATGCATGTGCATAATTCATAAAGTACATTGGGAGGTTGTATACTGCCATCGTGGTCCATTATTCATGTCTATGAATCATGATCCAGAACAGCAGCACTGCAGATAAATTACACAGAGACCATGTAGTCCTTTGTGCACTATATCTAGAAATCCCAGTGCCCATCAAGCTTCTGAACAATAAATATCTTCATAATTTTACTCATAGTCTAAATGAGGCCAAGTGATCGCTAATTCTTCACACTTTTGTGGCCATCTTTAAATATGGGATCCACTGTTTCATTTTCCCAGTCCACTGCTACCTTTGCCATTTCCATGGAGATAATAAAATGTTTCTGAAACTGTTATGTAATGTAGTGGAACAACTAATAATCTATCAGAAATTATATATGTGCCCTCTACTATGCTGTATTTGATTGCATTTTTTCCATCAGTACTAATTCTTATTACACTGCCTTGACCACTGGACTCCCAACCTGTACATGTTACAGTTGGGTGATATTTTTATTTTCAGTTGTTTTCTTACTACATCTTTAATGTTTCCGTTACTCTTTTAGGATCAGCTATGATTTCACCATAACTGTATAAAAATCCAGTCACCATTTGTTAGTCACATCTCTTTACCGAATATTACCATGATTACGTTTTGAAATGATTATCAGTTTAATGTCAGAGATTAAAGTTATGACCAGCTAATGAATGTTATCTTGTAGGCCTGAGCTTAATTCATTGAGTCTTTATCTGACAAATGAGTAATTCTGAGTAAGTCGTTGAACCAAACAATGGTCGCTGGTCTCCTAAAAACAGCCAAATGTACCTAGTTGGCTTGTCTCATTTACAAATATATAAAATCTAAAAATGTAAAACCAGCATGATATTTGTGATCTAAAAAAATGAGGTTACTCATAACTGTAAGTCTATATAAATAAATTAATTAAATGAAATTAAATTATGTTTATTTAACTTGTTTAGAAATAGTGTCATATTGTTCATATATGTGGATGTTTATTGTGTGGCTGAAGGTCAGGGTCATAGTGAAGGAAGCTTGGTACTAGATCTAATATAAGTGGAATTTCAAAAATGTAAACACTTTAGTTCTGGAGGAATTATGTCTTTGTGCAGTTTTGGCCACCCATAAGGAGGTGCAATTTGAAGGTAATTGTGTACATCCATTTTAATTCAGTTCACTCCAGAATACTTAAGAGAGCCCTGTCATACAATAATCTTTCTATCCTGTCTGCTTCTTAATGCAATGTACGTTCCATCATTATGCTCTTTCCTGTAGCTTTTGTCTTTATAAATATATCCCGGTATATTGAAATATGTGTTGCCATTTCTCATAGAAATGTTCGCTTTGACGTTAAGTTAAATTATAGCTACTGGTTCTACATATTTTGCAATAATTTCTCTGTTTTCTCACATCACAATAACTCCATACAAAAATATTGTGCATGCATTGCCATACTTCTGCTGATATGGCATGGAGCTTTTAAAAGGTAATTTTTTGTCATCATTTTCTGAGGAAATCTTGCAATTTAAATTTCTAGCTTAATTTTATTACAAGACTGGATACAAAAATAAATGATCTGAGTTCAGACAGTGTCTTCTCTTAATGTCACAATGCCTACAAATTTGTCTAAAGACTGTTTCATCTTTACATTATGGATTACATGTTGAGTGGTTTTCCACTTTCCTGCTATACCACATGTTGAGGTACTTGCCTTTCTTTATGTTGCAGTCAGTTTGCAAATTTATTTATTTATTTATTTGACAGTTGTTGACCAGGAAAGTCCGACTGGATCAGGAACCCATTTTCAGTGGAGGCCCGAGGAGAAAAGCTCCGCAAAGTATAACAATGAAAATACAAATAAAAACAGAAAATAGAAAAACATTTTACAATGATGAAAAATAATTATACAGCAGTAAAAACATTTTACAAAATTGATAATGCAGTGATAATTACAGTTCAAAGGAAGTGTAGTTTATATATTAGGGATGGTTTTAAAGGCATAATGCCAGGTGAAAATTATCACAGCAGTATATATTTCAAAGAGTACAAGAATTAATGCTCATACATGTCATACATGTTCTTCAGGTTACAGTTTTGTAGAAAGGCTGAACAGAGAGCAAGTATAATAAAGTGTGTAATTTAAAAAGGGAGTCGACTGGAGTTTTTAGGTAGACTGTAGGTAGATCTTAGGAAGATAAGGAGAAAGGTAAAGGGTTGGGTAAGTACATTAGTAAGATTAGTGGCAAGTTTATTGAAAGAAAACACAGGGGAAGCTAGGTTGAAAGTTACAGGGTTTGCTATGTTAATATGGAACAGGTGCAAATTTTGGTGTTTTGCAGATTTTTTTTAGTGTGAGTTCGACATTCTTGTGGTTAAGAATTGTCCTGATGCTGCTCGGAAGGCCATTCCAGAATTTTTTTTACAATGTAGGAATATAAACATTGGCCAGCAAATATATTTTAGTGTGTAAGGTGGGGGTTATCAAACATCATGTGAGTCACATAGTACATTTTTTTAACCAGGATACCATGCAACAGTGCTTCTGTGATCCTTTGGTATATAGCCCTCTACTGTTTGGTATATACTTCTCAGAAGTTCAAGCCAAAACAAAGGGGCAGATGACTGCAAACTGGGTGCAATTACTGAATCCCCAAATGATGTCAGTATACTTCAAGATGGTCTTACGCAGACCAACTGGTGTCTTAGTCACATTTTCAAACTGAATGCAAAGAAATGCATCATCATTCCCTTCAGTAAAAACAGTGTCCCTTCACACTATTAAATTAACAATAATACCCTTTGTACCTATGAAGTGGTAAGAGATCTGGGATCACAGGTAGACTGCGACTATAACTTGGACCACCATGTGCCTACTGTAGTAAGGAAGGCTTTCTGTGTAGCACTTTTGATTAGCAAAGGCATCTCTAGTGCAAAGGTTATAACCCCACTATACTCGTCACTAATCAGGCCCATTATTGAGTATAATGCCCCTTTCAGGATGTACCATACAAAGCACCTGCAGCAATTGGAGAGACTGCAGAGGTTTCTAACTAAGAAGATTGAGGACTCCAACATGTACCTTACACAGACCAACTAAAGTCCCTGTCACTATACTCAGTATCGTATAGACTTCTTAGGGGAGACTTATGCCTGTATTACAGAGCATTTTCCGACCCAATGAATTTGCTGCACATCTGTAAATCAAACAGGACTAGAGCGACCTGTTCCAGGGACCTAAATATGGCCTGCAACTTGAATAGGACATGCTGGAAGGACAGATTTGTTTCCCAGTGATTGCCACATCTTTGGAATAGGCTGCCAATTCATGTAAAGTAGAACACCTCTATGACACTGTTCAAAAGGAACCTGGACGAGTGGATGGGGCACCATAAATTCTTAATGGGGATAGTGCCCACAACCCTCCTGGGCATAGGCAGTCATTAATAAATACAATCCTGGGTATTGACTAGAGTATCTGTGGTATTACATTGGGATGAAACGGCTCGGGGTCGATACCCTAATAACCTTCTATGAACCTATGATCCTATGAAAAAATAGGAATTTTTTTTCACAGACTAAAGCACTTTGGACTTTAGATAGAACTTTGTGTGGTTTCTATCCTGCAGGAAGCTGTAAAATTAGAACATTCTAATCCAATGTGTTGATCTAAACTCCATTCTTTGTCCAAGATGGCAGTAACTATGATGTGAATTTACACAATCAGTTATAGTTTAGAAAATCCAAATGATGATTCACTTGAGTCTGAAGATCATAATGTTTTCCCTTTACATATTTAAAAGTTACATTAGTCTTATAGTAGTAATTACAGATGTTTGGTTGTTTTCACCTTTTTCTTGAAATTGAAAAGCATAATTCAGTACGAAATACTAAGAAACATGTTACTTTAATTGGCAAGGTCTGTAACCATGATGTCTTCTTTGGAGAAGTGCAATAAAGGGTTATATAGAATGTACAAACAAAAACAAAGAATCACATATAGCCATATGATTACACTGTGGAATTCTTTTTAAAATATGTAAAATATGACTAGGTTCCTACCTTAAAGGCAGTCTCAACCAGAGCAGGATCATGGTCAAATGAGGTCTTTGGCATTGTAATGGTCCCAGGCCTCGCAGCAAAACCAGCATCCCATTGCTTGGCTGTCTCCTCCCAGTTACCATAAAACACAGTTCATAAGTGTAAGTCTGCTTAATATTTTTCTTCTTTACTGTTGCAATGATCACACAGATCTGCATATAATTTAAAACTTTTATTTCAAATTTTACAGAAAAAACACTGACTGCCATTTGCTAACCAAAACAACAACAAAAAAAAAAAACATTCATGTTGAAAATAGACTTATAGCTTGAACAACAGTAAACTTATCTTCCACTTAAACTCACATTTATTGAATGTACATCTGACAAGCCATTAAACTACAAGAGACGTGCTAAGATTTATACTTAAGACAATAATATAGCAACTATGTAAATGGTGCAGGGATTCAAAACACAATGTGCAATCCATTTGCTAACAGTCTGTGACAGCCCACTGGATTAACCAGCATTTTAAGAGGATGAAGGCAAAAATAAGCCAGAATTAGGGATATTCAGTAAAACTGGGTAGTGCTGATGAGAAGCTCTATGCTCTCTGCATGAAGAATTCCTCACAGATTAATATGCATATGATAAACCCACATCCACAGATATATACACACATAGACACACACACACGCACACACACACACACACACACACACACACACACACACACACACACACACACACACATGTGAATTGTTCCCAAATGAATATGTTATCATATGCTATTCCTAGGCACACACTTACATGTATATGCCACTGCTGAAATACATCATATCACATTACCGCAGACCACTGGGAGATGCAGATAGTGTTATGTGTCAATTCACTCATCTAACTATGCTATCTTTTCTTGTTCCAACTGCATAAGGCTCTACCTTCAGGAAAAAATACAATCCTTGATTGAGTCCTTCTGTAGTGTCACATTGATAAAGAAAAAAAGATCAGTCCCATTACTGACCCCTGTGTCACCTCCACTGGTAACAATATTTGAGTAGGAACTGTCCCCTGGCACCAATTCCTGGCTTTGCTAAACTGTTGCTCCCTAACTATTCTGTGATATCATGTAGGCATAATTTTAGGTAGGCCACATCAACCCTCCTTTCTGAAATGTCCTGTTTATCCAGCCAAGCAACCACATCACATGTGGCTTCAATGGACTTCATCATGTTGTAAGTCTCTTAGCTTCCAAGTGTTCTTATAGGAGCTCGTTCAGGAGAGATTCCATGACTTTTCTGCTGCTGAAATCAGTCTGTATTATACATTTCAACCCCATCTGTATTCTCTTCATAACTTTTTATTTATTGTTGTTTATTTGTTACCTCAGTAGGTATGCTGGTCTTCACACCTTTTCCAGCAGCAGCCTGGGCTTATGGCAAGTATTATGTGCAAATAATAAGATCTAATTACATAAATCATGTGTCAGCATTTGTGGTGGAAATATATATCAAAGTGAAAAAGAAAACAATAGCAAAATAAGCAAATATTCAAGGTTAAATCATTTATTTATAGTGCAGATTATAAATATTTTTATTAGGACAGCTAATATGTATATAGAGACAGATATTTAAGCACATGAAAATATAAAAAACAAATTTAAAAAGGGGGCTACAGTGTGGGGTAAATGAGGGGAAAGGGAAGGGGCCGAGTGCATAGAGGTTGTAAAGAAAAGTCATTCAATTGCTATTACAATCAAAGTTAGACTGGGAAAGCATAAGAACAGTAGTTTGTGAGTAAAGAAAACAGACGTTAACCATTGACATGGCAGCAGTGACCATCATATGCAGTTTTATAATGCGATGTTAGGGATTATAAGGAGGGAGAAGAATGGATGGCTGAGAGGAAAGACCAGTAAACTTACCCATTACAATGCAAACAATGACAGTTATATGAAGAGGTTCAAGCAGTTTTGTTTTAAAAAAAAGTCCATATTAATTTTCATTACACACTCGTGGGTAGCAGATTCCAATTTATTGGGAAGATTTGATGGACATTTTTGTTGTTGTTGTTGCCTAAAGGACAGTACAAAATCAAGACTTTCTAGAGTGATGGTCTCATTACTTAGAGTTCTGATGGCGCATCAGGATGAATGAATAGTCTATTTACAGTTAGTTTATTTGGAGAAAACAAGGTGGTATTTAACAA
The DNA here is from genome assembly GCF_019279795.1 of Protopterus annectens. Taxonomy (NCBI): domain Eukaryota; kingdom Metazoa; phylum Chordata; order Ceratodontiformes; family Protopteridae; genus Protopterus; species Protopterus annectens. Next base: position 1,560,336,069 of record NC_056731.1, on the reverse strand, counting down.
ATTACATTCTGCCGTTTATGCAGGTGCAGTAGAAGCACATCTCATGCACTGTGACTCAAAGCCATTTGGCTGCTTTTCATGTTCATAGTAAATGTGTAATGTCCTAAAGACCTGTCAAAACACAGGCTCTAGATTCAGGGAAAAGACTGACCCATCCATGAATCTAAGCACCTTTTAAAATTGTCTAATGGCTCACTTTTACATGTGCATAAAGATAACCTATTTCACAGGAAAACATAGCGTGAGAAGAAAATTTAGATCTCGGTGTTGTTCTGCACTTGGTTATGAATATATACACCCCACCCTTAGATGATAAAGTAGATTTCAGGAGATCTCCATTCATCAGCATTTCCTTTGAATTTGTTGGATAAGGTAATAAATCTACAAATGTTATTTATTGTGATTCAAACAGTAACAGTACTGTAGCTGAAATTAATAGTGACAAGTGGAATTGCATAGTCTAATCCTGGCACGAGTGCACAGACTATTATAACTCTTTTTATATCAAACAACAGCAAGATGGAGACACAATAATATTTTAAGTTGGCTTAAGACTTTATCACTTGTGCTATCAATGTGATGTTCAAAGGAGAGTGTGAGAACTAACCAAATGGCAGTGTATTAGAGTTTCTGAGGTTAATCTTTAAAGGTTCAATCTTTTTAATTTTTTTAAGAGTAGTGAACCATGCATGTCGTGTTTTTTTTTGTGTGTGTGTGTGTGTGTGTGTGTGTGTGTGTGTGTGTGTGTGTGTGTGTGTGTGTGTGTGTGTGTTGAACCCAATATGATATTTATTAAAGTGAGCTTTAAATATCTTTGTACAAAACTAGTATACCTGCCAGATGGAAAGATGAAAATATCATCAACACACAGTGTTAAGTTTGAGGATGATGTAGATGAAGGAGGACTGATTGAGAATTAAGTCATTAATGAAAAGAGCAGCAGTCCAAGCAATGCACTGCATTGAAAATTTCTTTGTCTAAGGGCTGATTACCTACCATTGTGATGAAAGAACAATCTTTCACATTGTTATTGGCTGATGCTAAAGGACTATGTCCAAAACTCAGCAACTTGAGTTTAGAGAGAAGAGCGTGGTTGACAGTTTCTAAGCCTCTTTTGAGTTCAATGAATCTCACCAATGGGCAATCATTTTTGTCTGTTACAATATATGTGGTGAGTTATACAATATATTGTAGTAGGGGTGCCATGCCTTTTATAGCACCCATGTTATCTTTGCCTAACAGCTGTTTGTGAAGGATGTTTTCAAACATTCTAGCTATTGGACAGTAGTTGGGGAATGTGGTTTTAAACAGAGGATACTGATAGTATTTGAATTAAAGGTACTGTGCAAGGAGATAATGAGAGACTATATATGTGGAGTACAATGTTGGCAAGTATATGTGTTAATAGCTCTAAGAAAGTATTTTTTAGGGTTGCGGCATGACAGCTATGGGTGTTAGGTAATTTTTAAAAAGCTGTGTCACTGGATGAACCAAGATTCTTGTAAAATAAAAAAGGGAGTGTTGTGCGATGTTGTTTGTGCAGTATGACTAGTTAGTTGAGGGTTGAAGTGATGGATGAATTAGGGGCATGTTTGTCGTGTCATTGTTATGTCTATTTTCTACGTCTACACTGTTAACTGACTGAGTGGAATTAATAGTTTTCAAATGGATTCTTGTTCATTCTTTGATATTCTTCTAGAAAAACTTGGCCTAACATGACATGTAAACTTTTTTTGTGCATAGGTAAGAAGCCTTAACTGCATTAATGTTTACTCAACAGAATCAGGGCAATAAAAGAAAGGACTGGCATTGCAGATGGGTCATAAAAGCTTTCCATAGATCCTACACTTTATCAGTCATAATTTTTTATATCAATAGTGAGCCATGGCCATGTATGGCCTTTGGCATGTCTCATCCACTTGGGCAATGTTCATTTATAGTGGGGTTTTAAGGGTTATAGAGTAGGCTGGCTTTCTTTATGGGGTTGTTTTCTTCAACGAGCTGTATCCCAACATATATTATCAAGTTCAGGTAAAAAAATGAATCTGAAGCATTCTGGAAAATTACCTTCCTTTTGTTATAACAGCTTTGCTTTTTACCCATGTGCATGACCAAGTTGTAATAAATAGTCAGTGGTCACTTAAAACTTATACTGGATTATTGACTGTGCATCTATTTTGGATTTAACTTATGCCTATGCTGGGAAGACTGGAATTTTCATTAAGATAGTTTGGGATAATAGGGACAGCTATAAGGTACATGAAGGTGAGGATGTTGGTAATCTCTTCTAACTGGCTGTTCATAGGATCTGCCCAGTTTAAAATGAAACTGACCATAATGACTATGTGTTAGTGGTAAGATATAATTACTGTTTGTAGGTGTGCTTACATTCATTATCAGTCATACAAGGGGTGAACATAAGTATTCCCTGTGTTATGTTTCGCAGCAACTCTCAAAGCATCTCAATGAGTAGCTGGCCCTGTTGTCTTCATGTCTAGTGCACTTCCTCTTGATTAGTTTCTCCTGGAACCTCTTCTTGAATTTAACAAGAAGTACAGTGACACCCCTCAGTTTGATGTCAGCATATTGCCCCTGAGTATGTCGGTACGTCTAAGTAAAGAAGTTGAAAGGACTGATTTTTGAGTTATACTAAAGAAAAAAAAGTTGGAAGGATAATTTATTCCACTTTCACCAGGTTTTAATGATGGCCAGTATGTCATGGGTTTTAATCTGAATCCAGGCTTCAAGAAATGGCCACTTATTATTAACACTATTTGTATTCACAAGAGCTATTTTAGCTCTCTTGCAGGACTTGGTAGCTATTGTTAAGTCTTAACAAGGGTGGAATTATTTATAGCATGAGAATTGCTGTCTGGACTTAAAAATTTAAGGAGGTCCTTGTTAGGGTTGATGTCAACTGTGAGTAATAGCCTATGTAGGTAAAGACAAAGTTGGAACAGTGGTTATTTGGCTGTATATTTGGCTACAGTCATATCTTGTAACAGGCGAAAGTAAGAAGTATAGGATATTACTAATATTACTGATTTTAGTCTGGAGTGGGTAGAAGAAGAAAGATGTCACTGCTTTAAAGAAATGGGACTGATGGTGAAGTGTGACTACTGTGGGTATAACTAGACAGGTACAATTCAAGCCAAACATGAATTTGCTGGGGATAGGGTGGGCAGTGGAGCAATTTGGGTCTGCCCCTGCTTATACTGCAGAAAAATCAGTTTGCATATATGTACTGCAGGGAACCAATATACCTAGCACACTAAGGAGATACAGCAAGACAGGGTTAAAGAGTTTACAAAAGGCAGAAAAATTAATAAATTACTTCCAGTAGCTGCAATACAGCATTAGGATGGAGGGGCAGAATGCCTTATTACTGGATTGAAAAACATTTTTTTCTTATTAGACTAAGAACTATTACCTCCTATTATGTTCCCAACTTAATGTAGAGATCATCTTGCAAGAACAGAATGATTTTACAATTTTTTATTAAAAAGATCATTTGCTGCACAACTTGTCTCCAATCCCAATAATTCAGGTGTACTCAGCAAAAGCATCCCACAAGGATCAATAATATTCCCCAATTCAGTCACTGCTGTGGCATACAGAGATAAAGTCCTAAGTCTGGCCCATGTAACCCAGGTTTGAAAAGTGTCTTGTGTGTCTAAGACATTGACTGATATTGTGTTCACAGGTAATTGTCCCTAAGAGAGGGTATGGTCCAATCAGGGCGGTAACCCTCAGACAGGGTGTGCAAATATGGGAGGGGGGACATGTAATGTGGGTAGGGGATAAAAGAGAACAAACCCCCAATGGAATGCAGATAACTGAGACTCCTTGGACACCCTTAGATTCCATAACTGGCCCCAGTAGGATAAGGAGCAAGGCTGGAAGAGTTTGTAGTTGTTGGTAGACCCAGCATGGACATGGGTCACTGGCTATCAGTGCTATAAGAATGATGCAGGGGAACAAAAATAATATCCACAATTTTATTCTCAATTTTATTCTCTTTATATGTTAACAAACTTCTTTCTGACCTCTCTAGCTTACTCACCTTGGTATATGCAGATGATATGGTAAAGCATAGCTCAGGCCCCTCTGCTTCCCTCATCACAGACCTTCAAAAGACCTATTAAATATTACTCAGTGACTTATCCTAAATAAACTGCTTGTTAACGTCAGTAAAACTAAATCTGAGCTGTCTGATTCCCTTAAAAGCTCAAGAAACAGTGTTCCAGTTAATGCATCACTCTCAATAACAAAGAAACTGTAGGCAATGTCAAAGTCAGAAGATACCTAGGAATCTGGTTAGACCCTTCTCTTAACTCTGAACACTACATCCAAGTTAGCAAGATAAAAGTGAACAAACTTTTTTCTAGACATAAAAATCTCAAACTTCCTAGGTAGGTCTGCTACAGACAAAGGTTTTGTCCTCCTATAGTGCAAATATAATCTCTGCCTTTTTGTCTCTTCCTTCTCAAAAAATAACTTATCCAACCTCCAACCATATCCAACAATGTGCAGATTTATAGCACTGTACCTCAGGAGAGGACGCTTCTGCAGCATACTTCACAAAACCGACTGGTTGTATTTCCCCAACAGAATCACCTAACAACACAGCTCAAAGACCTTTAAACTCATCAGCATGGAATCTTTCCTCTTCTTCACCAGTAGACTCTTAGAAAGACAGGCCACATACAGCCTCTGCTTCCTCTCTTCCTACACTCCAACCTTTTTACTCCATACATCAAACTAAAGTAGACGGAGCACTCCTTCTCGCTCATGGCCCCCAAAAGTTACGAATCCATACCCAAACAAATATACAACACTTTCTTTTCCATAATTCAATAAAAAAGTAAGATCATGTATCTTTTAGAAAGTAAATGCTTCAATAAAGGAAGTGTCACATAGACCTAAGAGAATCAAACCACCACCAACAATCTCTCTCTGTCATATTATTTATTATGTAACTCCATTACTGTATACATCTGTGCCTCTGAAATGTCCTGCATAACTAAAAGTACTACTATTAAAATTACTGTCCCAGACTAAACAAAGCTAAATGACTCCATCACTATCTAAGCCACATCAAACCTGTTATATCCTAACTAATCAAAAACTCTTCTAGTGTCTTCTATACTCTCACTATACAATTTCCTTTAGCATACATCAAGCTCACACTTCCAAATACTGTGTCCAATCTTGTAAAGGCTGTATATAAATTAATCTGATCACACTGTTACTATGCTTGTATGATTTTTGTATAAATACCATAAACTGTAATTTGTTTCTTTTTAAAAATGTTATGTCAATTTTGTTAAGATTTCTTGAGAAATTCTATGTAAAATTGTTAAACTTATTCTCTGCATGTCTTGGAGCATTTCTTCCTGGGCCTCCACTGAAAATGGACTTGTTATCTAGTCGGACTTTCCCAGTAAAAAAATATAAAATAAAATAAATAAAAATAATTATGCAAGAAACCCACTGTTCATTTAATCCAAGTTGCTGCTTGTAAGTTTTTCATGCTGGTTGTTTTTTCTTGTTAATGTATGTATTCAACTTGTTTTTGTGGGTAACTTTATACCTGGGCTGAACCTGAAATAATCCACATGGATAAGTGTTCCACCATGATTAACAAATGTATAAATAAATAAATAAATAAATAACATATGCCCCTCCCCAAGACTGCCTCATTAACACTTACTATGACCAGGTAGTCAGGCATGCAAGTCTTTTTCTAAAATGACAAATAAAAACTTTTCTACTTAATCAACATTTTTTATTTGTTTCAGCATCTCTCTCCATTCACCTGTTATACTTTCAGACTTACCAAATTTCATTCCCAAAATCTTTAGTGTCTTTTTTATGAAATGTATTAGATTTATTTTTTAACTCACCAAATCCCTTAAATTTCATTTAATTGCAAATCAACATTTTAACAGCTTTCAAATCATTATTACCACTTCACTTATCCATCCTTTGTTTTTTTTATTACAGCTAAGTCATCTGCATTTGTCATGCTTCCACTATGTGTATACAAAGTACAAACTGCTGAGGACTAATATCCCCAAACTGCACACCCACACCCCCGCATTTATATATACCAACTCTAGGATCATGCCAACTCAATGAAAGGGGAAATTGCCCCTAAAAAGGGTATCCCTCCCAGCACAACTCACCAGCAGTGATTTCTTATGCAGGACATCCGATCCTTGGTACGTTGAACTTATCTCCATCCACCCATAGGTTACCCATTTGTCATACAAACTAGTAATATAAGTTTTTCTTCCAGCACATCTTGCCTCCCTCATTTCATGCATACATGCCTATACTACTGCATTTATTACTAATACAAATAAATACATACTCATTGGGCATCCCATTTTTATTCCTCCCTTATACCTTATTTTTCCCGTCCATCCATTTATCATAACCTGTAAAAGTGAATTTTCATAACATGTTTTTATTAGATTAATATTTTTCTCCTATACCATATGTCTCCAAAATCTACCACAATATATCATGACTTATTTTATCAAAGGGTTTAGCTACTTCTTTATTTTCTGTAAGTACTGGCTATACTACACAATTCACTATAATTAATATTTTTTCTCATCTCTTTTTTTTATACCATAGATCCCTTCTCCTACTACCACACTGCATACTTTCTCCAGTCTTTTTATAGTGTTTCATAAACATTTTATAGTCAGTATTTCCTATTGTTTTAGGCCTTTATTTTTACATCTTCTATCACGTCTTTTCCCATTACACATTCTTTCATCCATTAATTTAATGGATTTAAAAAAAAAAAAATCTAATAAATATTAACACTCCACCACGTTTGTTTCCATTGCATAGTTCTTCATCCATTCATTTAATACACTTTTTAAATCATCTTTATTAATTTCCTTATAATAATACCTTATACCATTCAATCCTGGTGCTGATGCATTACTATAATTTTTTATCACCTTCTCTATTTCTTGTGGTTTCATATTTTTTCAAAAAATAATTTTTTTCACATATTTTTTCACTTCCATGTTTTTTTAAATTATTTTGTATTTGTGGTCTCTTTTAACAATTAGGATAGAATCCACCTTTTCTCCCCTCAAAAAATACTTCTTTACCTAAATAAGGAGAAGCATTGTCTTTCCTTTCAGAAATAAAATATTTGCTTATATAACATCATTTTAATGTTTCGCTTTTCTTTTCAAACATCAGTCTATTTCCTGTACTTTGACACTCTCATGTTCTATTTAATTTTCATAATTCTGAAAAAATATTATATTTAATTTTGTTTCTTTTTTATATTCTTCATTCTACATCTAAATATATTTCTATACTTCTGCTTGCACACTACCCACTATTATATCCAGTTTTTATAAAATGTTTTTATTGTCACATTGTTTTCATAATATTTCTCTCATTTCTTCCTTCTTTTTAAATTATGTAGTTAATCTCCTTATCCCTTTCCCCTCCTTTATAGTTTCTGTGTCTTCCCCTATCCTATCCTAGCCCATACTGCTCTGTAATCTGAAAACTGCCATCTGTACTTTGCCTGTTATTTCTTTAATATCTTTAGAGTAGACCATATAATTTATTTAGGTTTAAAAAATACTTTTATTTGCCTAGTCTCTGTTTCTTTTCTACATTTAAATTCTTCACATTTTATTAATTCTATTAATATCTTAATATCCTGTGTTCTTTATCCTTCTTCTTTCCCCAAGTTAAAATTTAAAATCTCTTGGCCTCACTATCGATATATTCGCTAACAGAATTTTTTAAATTTCTTCAAACAACTGCTTTTTCTCCATCATATTAGTACTTGCAAAAATCACTATAAATATTATACATTTTTGTCTCACTCTCATATCACATATCATTGCTCTTCCTAGTACTAAATCCTTTAAAGTTAGAATTGTTATGACTTCATTTTTATAATAATTCCTATTTCAGAACTTGTCTCACTTCCTACTGACAAAATAATTTGACCCCCCTCCCCCATACTGGCTGTACACTTTTCATTTTTTTCTTTTTTAATACATTTGGTATCCACCAAGCAAATAATATCCATTTTTATTTGTTAAACGATTCTGCCGCCAACAAACCTCTTGTATTATTTCTAATGCAACTCACCTTGAATGTTAGCATTCCTATAGCATCATATTGCCATTTTTGTAAGCGTTTTACTTCTAGATCTTATTTTACTATCGACCATCAGTTGGATTTTCATAGGTTCATAGATTAGTACTAAGCTAACTGCCCTTGTGAGCCATTTTAAGCCTAGCCAATTATCCCTTGTGAGACTCAAACCCTGCACCTTGTGATTATAAGGCAATCATCTTTACCATTAGGCCACCCTCCCAACCCTTTCATTACCTTGTTCTTGTTCTTGTTCATTTCCTTTCTCCATTTCACCTCTAGCTCTTCACTTTCTAAAAACTGCAAAGCCTTTTTTCTGCATTTTAATAACCTCACTGTGTACTGTTATTTCTTCTCTAATTATGTCTTCATTCTCTAACCTTCCTTTAGTGATCCTTTCTCCATACCACCTTCTCCTTTGACATTTTCTGTAGTAATATATTCTATTCTTTATCTTTCTTCTGAGATTTCCTCATCATCTACCCTTTCCTTTTCAAATATGGGGCAGTCAAACCAGAAGTACATTTTCTACAACTAGTTTACATTTTTTACACTAGATGTCCCCTCTCACCACATGGACTATTCTTTCATTTGTTTGATTTACAGAAATAACATACTTAAGGTTGTTCCAGGTAGGGAACAAATCCCCTCTTAGCACTCACAATTATCATAGTTAAAATATGTTGCATTTTGCCATCCTTAGCATCCATTGTTACCCACGTTTCTCATACATTTTTTCACCACACATTTTTTTTAACTTCATATAATTTACTACATAATGAAAGAAAAACAATTATTAATTCATGCTCATCCACAGCTGAAGCCCTAAACTGTACATTTGTTTTACTTTTTAGTTGTAGTCACAATCTCAAAAATGAATAGTTTAACTAAAAACAAAGATACTGTAAGTAATCCTTGCAATAACAACCAGTTAAATGTACACATAAGCCAAGAGACATAGCGAATGTATGTTTAAAACATTTACAGACCCTGATGGAAAATGTAAGGCACTCTGGTTGTGAGAAAGGAAGGAAGTAAGGAAGGAAGGAAAGAAGCAGGGAAGGAAGAAGTGAGTGCTTATAAAGGGAAGTGAATAAAGACACAGCTGGGGGTTAGTAGCTATACAACTACAATGAAGCAGATATGTGAGATTGCTAAGCAGGATTAGTGAGATGAAGGGCTGTTACAGTCTACTGTGGAGCTTAACAGGTGCTGAATGATGGAGAAGAGTCTATAAAATATTAAAGCTCATGACACCCAGAGAGAGGAACAATTAGTGCACACTGGTGCAAAGCAAAGATCTGATGCACACAACACACACTGTAAAGGAAAGTCAAGGTTTGGTTCAAAGTATTACCAAAGGCAATAGCAAATGAATAAAGGCCCATCAATAGATGTAACGTGGCTTATAGATAAACAATGGCTGACTATTGTAGGTTAAAAGATGCATTTCATACCAGTTTATGAATCAAGCAGACATCACAGCTGTCAGAGCAACTGCAATGTATATCTTAATTACTTAAAAATCAAGCAGAGAGAACAACTATTAAAACACAGAAGTCCACTCTTGCTGTGATCAGTTATGGTGTAGTTTGGGCTTCTCTGTAGCAACACATGGAACTCAGTGGTTGATTACAAGCACTAAAGGTTCAATGGGTAGATCTTGCAGAACATTAATGTGCTGTAACTAATGCATAGAATAATATTTAATAACAGTGCAGAACAGCAGCTCAGGTTCAGTTGCATGCAAAATGATTAGTCAATAAGGGTGGCTTCTCACTACCAGGAGGGGAACATAACCACCACAGGAAATGTGAAAGTCCAAATATAAAACTAATATTTTTAACACTGCAGCTCAATGAAAGGAGTCAATCTGCACTCATAATGATCAAACTGTATGGATGTGTGTTCACTACATGAGAGGTGGGCAGTAAGACACCTATATGCGTGAAAAACATTGCTGAACAATATAGAAGAATCTATGTGTACTCTTGTATGCTCTTTTCTGTTCTTTAGGAACCTTATTATCTGTTTATGAATTATTAAGCACTGTAGTTAAAGGTAGTATCAATTCTCCCATTTGTTCATAGCTTCAGGTGTTAGTATTAGGTTAGCTGCCCTTCTGCACCATTTAAGCCTAGCCAAATTTCTTGTTTGATGCTTGAAATTACCTACCCTATTTAGTGTTTAGATTTACCTAACCCCTTCATAGACTATATTTTTATTACCTCTAGTGACAATAACTGGGGTCATACTATAGGTATTTAGAATGTCCCCAAGCATGCCAAAAAACATTTAAGAGCTGTCTCTGTCCAAAAGTAGTATAAAGGGAGCCCTTGGTTAAGGGATGCATTCCCTTTTTCCCATTCATAAATCCAACTTACACCTGAATATGGACAAATATGAGGTTTGTGTTAAGTGAATGGGTTTTGTTTCCAGAAAAATGGTATCCTGTTAGAGATATACTTGTCCCTCCAAACTGTTGTGTTGACATTGTAGAAAATGTTTTGATTCCTGGACCATGTATTTCTGATGCCATTTAACTTGCTGATGTATAGTAGGATTGGGTCAGTGGATGCCTTGTATGCCAGTCACAGGTCACCTCTTAGCAGTCTGTGAGAGACAGAGTAAAGTGACAGGTCTTGAAGGTGGCCCATATAAGGCAAATTATTTAAACCTAGCATCCTTTTGTAAGGAATGTCTGAGGGCATTCCAGCTGTTGCATGGATCTGGAGAGGTACATGTGAAAGGGGGTGTTATATTCAAGGATTGGCCTTATGAGGTCTGAGTAAATGGGGGTAATGACATTCTTGGACCTAGAAACAATACCTTCATTAATGAGCTGCACAATGTAGTGGCTAGCCCTGACACATTATAAAAAAAGGGACAGGTGAGCTCAAAATATGTGGAGTTGAGGAAGTAAAGTTGTAAGCAATTTGAACAAGGATCCAGAAAGCATGGACAGAGGGGGATGATGTACATATAGGTGGGTATGTGTAAGAAGAAGCACATGCATATGTTATTAGTTACTGGTTGATTTCCCACAATGTCTTCTTTGATAGCGGATAGTGTTTTGTCAGGTGTTCGGTTTCTTGACAATATACTAGACACAATCAACTGTTTTCCAGGTACATGAATTGCACTGGCATAGAAATGTATCAGTCTAATAAGCAACATTTGGCATTTTGGAGGGACTTTGTCCAAATTGTAGGAAGCAATCATTAGAACTATTTGCTTGTTGTCAGTCTGGAGTTGGAAACTTTCTATTCCAAATCGGTACTTTGACAATGTCTTATATGCCCTCACACTTGGAAGGTACTTTTTTCTATTTGTGAATATCTTTATTCTGCACCAGTTAACATTCTGCAGCAAAAGGCAATAGGTTTTAAGCCATATCCAGTAATGAAACACCTGGACCATAACTGCTGGTATCAGCACTGTAACTCACATGAGCATTTGTTTAACTTTGCTGAAAGAGTGGGCTTAAGCATTACTCCACGACCAGATTGCATCTTTCTTTAGTCATTCCACTAGGGGATATAGCACTGAGGACAGATATGGTATAAATTTTCCCAAGAAGTTTCTCATTCCGAGAGCTTGACATAAATCAGTTATACAAGTTGGATCCTTTTACTCTTATGGCTTTGTCATTGCTTGTGCCTCATTTGATTTCACGAGTACTAATGCTGTGACTGAAATATTGGATTTTGGGCTTACCAAAAAAGCATTTGATTTTGGTCAATTTTTAACTTTTTTTAAGGAGTTGCAGCCTCCATACTTTTATCATGTATCTTTTTAACAGGACAAAATACTACAATATCATATATGAGAGCATCTGCAACAGTATGCCATTTCAACAGGTTGATAAATTCAAGGTAAAATATTCCTGGTGTGAGAGTTATACCAAATGGCGGTCTTTTGAAGAAGAAGTTTCTAGATGGAGCAATAAAGGTTCTTAGCTTTTTATTATGTCTTTATATAAGTATCTGCCAAAATCCACTTGAGGCATCTAATGTGGATGGCACTCTAACATAGCCTGTCTTAGGTTCAAAATCCCAACTTTTAGGTAGAATAAAACTCTCCCTCAGGACTGCATCATTTAACTTTTTAAAATCAGAAATGTTCTCATATTGCCATTCTTTTTTATAAGTGGCAGTACTGAGGCACACCATTCAGCATGTTCATTTTCACTTTCAATCACATTAAGCTTTTGCATATATTTGAGTTCTGCCTCTGTTTATACACTATTGAAAATTGTATTCTTCTGTGAGTAGTCATGGTATATGGAACAATATCTGGCTTTCACTTAATCTTTAATGCTTTGCAGTTAAGCAGACCAATTTCTCCAAACGCATCCACACTGAAATCATTTAAGATGGCAGCCAGCCCCAATGTTCACACCACAGTACGGCTGAGCAGATTATTTACATATGGATCATCAAGCACATAGATCCAAAAACTCACATTGCTGCCTCTGTCCTCAATCATTGCAGGGAATTATCCTGTACACTTGAGTTTGTTTGCAGGACTATGTACTCCCATTTCTTCTTCTTCATGCAAACATAAACATATTATACAAACTGGGGAAATAACAAACACTGCTGTAAACCACAAAAAACAGCAGCCAAAGAAAACAGTCTACTAAGGTTTATTAAAAACAAAAATAAAAGTTGCATAAAGTGCTTTTCGTCCAGATAAGTGACTAGACTTCCTCAGATACTGAAACAGTATTTGTTACAGTTAAATACGTTCTAAGCAAAATCACGTATCACATAATTATCATACTTAATTAAATAGAGTGAATATATTTAACTCTTATGTTACTATCCTATTCTACAAGAGATACGAGTTCAACAATGTTAAAAACAATAGGCCGGATTCACGAAACCTCCGTGTAAGACTTAATATGTCTTACTCGGAGGCTGCAGTTGAACGGTATGACGTCAGCATGCCATGCATATTCATGAGAGCATGCTGAATCATATCCTAGGCTAACAATGTCCATGTAGGAAAGTAGGGGGCATGTCCGAATGCCCAGTACTGCAAACGGACACGCCCCAGAAGAGTCAGAGGCCTGAAAGTAAACACCCATGAGTGAGTCCTTAGAAATGTCAAGGAACAAAACACCACACATCCCCACAGACTAAACCCTTCTGAAAATGTGTAAAATGTAAAAATAGCAGTTTCATTTTTTTTTTTATAATTTCAAAAATGTTTGCCCGCATTTGCGCTCGTTTGCACGGGTATGCCCTTCGCTCAGCCACAGTTAGCAGACATTGAAAAGCATATAAGATCTACATATGTAAATTAAGCCAAGTAGCAATAGCGTAGCGGTAGAGACGTTGGCCAAAGAGGAGGTAGCATCATTCACCATTTTTATTTAAATAAGTATGAAACAATCCCCTGACACATATATATATATATATATATATATATATATATATATATATATATAACTATAATTTAAGTAAAATGTAATGAAATGGGCCATGTATTTGTGAAGAAATCCGACAGAATAATTTATAAAAAAAGGATTATAATTGCCCATAGCTGAGCAACGCTTTAGCAAGCTGAATATGAGTGCCCATAAGTGAGCAGCGCTTTAACAAGCTGCATATGAGTGCCCGTAGGTGAGCAGCGCTTTAACAAGCTGCATATGAGTGCCCGGAGGTGAGCAGTGCTTTAACAAGCGTAATATGAGTCCCCGGAGGTGAGCAGTGCTTTAACAAGCTTAATATGAGTGCCTGTAGCTCAGCAGCACTTCACCCAGCGTAATATGAGTGCTCATAGCTAAATAACGCGTTACCCAGCGTAAGCCATTTACGCGGAGCTGCGCAGTGGGCCAACCAGCTTACTGGCGGGCAACATTGGGCAAGCTGTATCAAAGCCACCTTTACACAGACACACCTCCTAGCCTGTCTAGACAGTAGTAAAATAAAAAAAGCAATGCCAAGGGTCGAACCTGGGATACTGTGCACCATAGTCAAAGTACTGAACCACTAAGCCATGACAGCTGTACTGAGGAATACAGTATTAGCATATATATAGGAATGAATGAAAATAGAACCATGACAAAGCACATTTGCTTTAAGCTGATAAATATCCAAAATGGCCAATCACAGATAAGTGCGGGAAAACCGGCATATATAAGCCCCATAGGTGGGAATACACACCATAACTGATTGTGGTACCCATTTGCAGTCAGGATGGCAGGTGCAGGAGAGGGAAATGGCTTTAGAGCACAAAGGTGGGGTGTTGAGGAGTCAAAATATTTGGTTTGGCTCCTAGTCCATGATCATGAAGCACAACTCATGCAGGGCCAGGTTCAATGGGGAGCGTATAAGGCAGAGGCGTGGAACCAGTTGGCACATGATCTCACCAGTGCCACAGGCATTCCGAGGACTGGTGAACAGGTCCGTCACCACCATGCAGACCTGAAGCGACGTAAGGAGGACCAACTGAACCGTTGGATCCAGGAGGCCCGCCAAATGCCCAATGCCCCACTACTGAGTAAGTATCCATGTAATTACGTATGTAAGAAATGCTGTCCTAGCCTATAGTATGGAGAGGTATGTTCCAATATTCCTTCATTTATATTACAGCTGCAGGTGTTCGTTCCGCGAATCGGTGAGTCTATGCTGATAGGCTGCTGAGGTTGCGCCACCAGGCAGGTTAGTAATTATTTAACTGGTATTGTTATAGAATATAAGTGAGACAGATTGTAAAATAGTTCAGTGTTGTAACCCAGTAATAAAGGTCAAATAAGCCTAGAATAAAGATTCTGCTAATATTATAAGATTAGATAAGTGATGCAGCCTGGAAAAGAGTGAATGGCAATCCAGTAATAAAGATAAAACAAGTCTCAAATAGAGTTTCCACCTGTATTGTAATATCAGATAACTGCTTCAGCCTGAAAATGAGTGGTAATCAATCAACAAAGGATAGACAAGTGTTGAATACATCCTTGTAAATTCTGTCATATGAAATAAGTGAGTCAGCTGGAAAGGATTGTTGTAACCCAGTAATAAATGTTAATAAAGCCTAGAATTAAGTACCATTCTGAAATGTAAATATAAAATAAGTGAGAGAGTGTGAGAAAGACAGTTTGAAGCTACCAAGAAAGCTGTAATAAGTCTGGAATAAAAGTATACTGCAGTCACAACATAATGAAATGAATGAGACAGCCACAACCAAAGAGTGTAATGTCTTAAATAAAGTACAGAACCTGGACTGTGTCCATGCCACAATTTGGATATGTTGCTGTACCCTTGCGTTATGGAGATAGTATAGTTGTATGAAATGCTGGACATCCACAGTTGTCTAGACCCATATAAATCAAATGTAGCAGGATGCTGTACCTGAACACAGCCAGATATGAACATATATGAATAAAAATGGAATGTATATTAATGTAGCAGTAACATCCCCATCACCAACATTCCTAAGGTTACATACAGGAAAACTGTACTAATACATGTAGGGGATATATATCTGCATCTACTAGGAATGTACAGTATATGTATAGGTAGTGTAAGTTGTTAATGTAATATTTCTCCACCCTACCCTATTTTCACAAATTATGCCATTCCACACCAAACTGGGTATGTGTATTCACAATTAATTCCCATGGACATTTGTCCTGTTGGTTCATACATATCTGCATGTATGTTGATGCATGTGCCCTGTCCACATATCCAAACCTCATGGCCTGTTGCCACCAATCAACCCTGCATGGTGTTGGAATGTGCACTGTTGTTCTAAATATGCATGTGTTATGCTTGCTGCTCAATGTTCGGAATTCATGGGTGTTTGGTTAATGGGAATATTGATGCTTGCTGTTACAACTAATTTTGAATGGTGTTGTTTGTTACTAACCCAAAATGCCATAAAATACTGCTAAACATAGGACAACAGGGAAGGTGGGTTCCAGCAGACCCACCTCTCCCACCTCAGCTGGCGAGTGCACCTGGCACCAGTGCCCAGGCCTGGACCTCCTCCTCCTCCGGTGGCCCTGTGCCACCTTCGGGTGGAAGCGCTGCAGGGGATGGGGATCGTCCCCCCTCTGCAAGCGTGGCCAGAGGAGAGCCTCCACTCACCCTCGATAGGGTCCGGTCTGTGGTGCGTAGTGAGATCAGGCGTTCTGTGACTGATCCCCTACACCATCTCGAGGCTAAAGTGACGCAACTCACGGGTGTGCCTGCCCATCCTATCCAGCCCCCAGCACAGCCTCGGCCTGAGCTGTGAAGACGTAGTGGTAACTGAACATGGGTGGGATCTCAGTTCCACTGTTGCCATCTCTGGGCTCATGGGATCGCGATATCCAAGCATCCGTCCCCATCAATTGTGTTTACCCCCCACATGTGTCATACTCCGCCCCTGTATGCATCTTGTTTGTCTTGTCTGTTAACCTCCCCAACCTACCTCCCCAAATATACCTACTTCCTGTACCTCACATTCCACTCTCACCTGAAAAAAAAATAAAAAAGGGCACTC